>NC_069499.1:515747681-515980181 GCF_027579735.1 Bombina bombina | reverse complement strand
AATTTTTGGTCCCAGTCCGGCCCTGGTCGATCTGATGCTCCATCCTGTAATTGAGGTCTATATACTAACCCTATTCTAAACACCTTGTTTACTTCAGTTTCTATTGTTACCCAAACACTTTCTACAATGTCATTGGTTTCTACAATTTCCGTTACTTTAATATTTTCTTTCACGTACAGAGCAACCCCCCCCCACTTTTTTTTCCTACTCTATTCTTTTTAAATAAAATGTAACCAGGTATGACTGTTTCCCAGTCGTGAGAGTCATTGTACCATGTCTCTGTTATAGCTACCAAATTCAACTTATCTTTATCATTGTTGCAGTAAGTTCAGGTAATTTATTTACTAAACTGTGAGCATTTGTGCACACTGCACAAAGAACATTTCTAGAATTCTCAAATTGTTTTGCATGGTCAATACATCCCCTGCTTACATTATTCAAAGTCTTACTTCTAAAAGAATTGTTTTTTCCATTAAATAAAATAGAATGTAAACTTTGGTTAACTATTTTGTCATGCTTTGGGGGACAGGTGGGTACGTTAACACTGTCCCCCTTCTCTAGTTTAAATTGACACTAATAAAGTCTTTAAATTCTTTACACAGAACTCCTGTCCCTTTAATATCCAGATGCAAACCATCCGTCTTATACAAGCTACTATCAAGCCAAACAGGGCTTTGATGGCTAACAAAACCATATCTTCTCTCCCTTCTCTCCTTGCTGAATTTTTCCTACTTCCTGTCCATACACAGGTAAAACAGCAGAAAAGGACACAGATGCAGCCACATGATCTAAACTACTTCCTAGTTTAAAAAACTCCTTTTGCACAGTAACAACATCATTGCTAGCCAGATCATTTGTACCTAGGTGAACAAACACATCTAACTCACTGTCTTTTCTAGCTGCCTTAACAATTCTTTAAATACAATTTAAATCTCTGTGAGCAGTAGAACCTGGAAGACATCTAACATCTAATAGTGTTAGCTTTATTTAAGGGGGGTTTGGGTTAGATTAGGGGTATGTGGGTGGTGGGTTGTAATGTTGGGGGGGGGGGTATTGTATTTATTCTTTTACAGGCAAAAGAGCTGAAATTCTTGGGGCATGCCCCGCAAAGGGCCCTGTTCAGGGCTGGTAAGGTAAAAGAGCTTGTAACTTTTTTAATTTAGAATAGGGTAGGGAATTTTTTATTTTGGGGGGCTTTGTTATTTTATTAGGGGGCTTAGAGTAGGTGTAATTAGTTTAAAATTGTTGTAATATTTTTCTTATGTTTGTAAATATTTTTTTATTTTTTGTAACTTAGTTCTTTTTTATTTTTTGTACTTTAGCTAGTTTATTTAATTGTATTTATTTGTAGGAATTGTGTTTAATTAATTTATTGATAGTGTAGTGTTAGGTTAATTGTAGGTAATTGTAGGTAGTTTATTTAATTATTTTATTGATAGGGTAGTGTTAAGTTTAATTATATCTTAGGTTAGGATTTATTTTACAGGTAAATTTGTTATTATTTTAACTAGGTAGCTATTAAATAGTTCTTAACTATTTAATAGCTATTGTACCTGGTTAAAATAAATACAAAGTTGCCTGTAAAATAAATATTAATCCTAAAATAGCTATAATATAATTATAATTTATATTGTAGCTATATTAGGATTTATTTTACAGGTAAGTATTTAGCTTTAAATAGGAATAATTTATTTAATAAGAGTTAATTTATTTCGTTAGATGTAAATTATATTTAAGTTAGGGGGGTGTTAGTGTTAGGGTTAGACTTAGCTTTAGGGGTTAATACATTTATTAGAATAGCGGTGAGCTCCGGTCGTCAGATTAGGGGTTAATAATTGAAGTTAGGTGTCGGCGATGTTAGGGAGGGCAGATTAGGGGTTAATACTATTTATTATAGGGTTAGTGAGGCGGATTAGGGGTTAATAACTTTATTATAGTAGCGCTCAGGTCCGCTCGGCAGATTAGGAGTTAATAAGTGTAGGCAGGTGTCGGCGACGTTGAGGGGGGCAGATTAGGGGTTAATAAATATAATATAGGGGTCGGCGGTGTTAGGGGTAGCAGATTAGGGGTACATAGGGATAACGTAGGTGGCGGCGCTTTGCGGTCGGAAGATTAGGGGTTAATTATTTTAAGTAGCTGGCGGCGATGTTGTGGGGGGCAGGTTAGGGGTTAATAAATGTAATATAGGGGTCGGCGGGGTTAGGGGCAGCAGATTAGGGGTACATAAGTATAACGTAGGTGGCGGTCGGCAGATTAGGGGTTAAAAATTTTAATCGAGTGGCGGCGATGTGGGGGGAGCTCGGTTTAGGGGTACATAGGTAGTTTATGGGTGTTAGTGTACTTTAGGGTACAGTAGTTAAGAGCTTTATGAACCGGCGTTAGCCAGAAAGCTCTTAACTCCTGCTATTTTCAGGCGGCTGGAGTTTTGTCGTTAGAGCTCTAACGCTCACTTCAGAAACGACTCTAAATACCAGCGTTAGAAAGATCCCATTGAAAAGATAGGATACGCAATTGACGTAAGGGGATCTGCGGTATGGAAAAGTCAGCGGCTGAAAAGTGAGCGTTAGACCCTTTAATCACTGACTCCAAATACCAGCGGGCGGCCAAAACCAGCGTTAGGAGCCTCTAACGCTGGTTTTCACGGCTACCGCCGAACTCCAAATCTAGGCCACAGTTTTTTTCTTTTCTTTAAAAAAAATAAATAAATGATGCGATTCATTCCTTCACGGTCACCTGAGCAGCACATATTTTGCAGCAGAGCCGGTTCAGTAATATTGAAAGATTAGAACAACCAATGATTGTCCTACCTTGCCTCCTGGCTGGAAACACCCGCATCTGACTCTCACCTCTGGCTCGTCCACTGATCGGCTCTGCAGAGTTAGTTTAGGGTGTGTGTCCTCCTGTCGCACTTGCAGCGTGTGAGAAGGGCCTGAGCGGCAACGCGGGGTCACGTGATGGTGACGTCCGTGCTGACGTCATGGCCTGACCGTGTGACCGGATCGCAAGATAGAGGTTGTTAGATAGGGAGGAGGACTCAGTGACACATAATCGCTCTAACTTAGCTCAGTGGCAGTGCAACCTCTAAAGCTACTAGCATGTTCATTGTCAGATTGGGAGGAGGAGTGACACATGATCACGCTAGCAGCGCAGCTATCTTAACTCAGTGCAGCCTCTACTTCTAGTACTTCCCGGGACAGCCCGGGACATTTAAATGGCTGGGACTGGGTCTCAAATTCCGGGACTGTCCCGGCAAAAACGGGACAGTTGGCAAGTATGCTATCTGTACGTTACTTAAAATGGAGTCACCTATTAACAAGGTCTTGCAGAAATTTACATTTGCAGCTTTTACCTTGGTTCAGACACCAGAAACTCAGACCTCCCTGTTACACTGTCAGAAGTACTAGCAGTTGTGTTCTCTTCTTCACAGGTGCCAGCAGTAAGAGCCGCATAAGAGTTTTTTAAAGGCAGAGGTTTAGGATTATGCCTTTGTTCTACTCTTCTTACCCTTCCTGAGCCAACAGTTGTCCATCCAGACTATTGACCAATCAAACTCGCTCCTGCCACATAACACCTGTTCTCCACTCCCTGCATTGGCTTCCAATTAAATGGCGAACATATTTTAAAATTGGCCTGCTGACCTTCAAAGTCTTAAACAACCAAGGCCCACAGTACCTGAAAGAGCTCCTGACACCCTACATCCCATCCCGTTCACTTAGGTCAGCCAACACATCCCTCCTCTCAGTGCCAAGAATAAGGACAAACTCAGGCTCCAGAGCATTCGGCCACACTGCCCCTACTTTCTGG
This sequence comes from Bombina bombina, assembly GCF_027579735.1. Lineage (NCBI taxonomy): Eukaryota > Metazoa > Chordata > Amphibia > Anura > Bombinatoridae > Bombina > Bombina bombina. The sequence goes on along the minus strand of NC_069499.1, from coordinate 515,976,377 downwards.
AACTCTTTACGGTGCGCAATCAGAGAGGCACCGTCCTTACAGACTTTTAAAAAAAAGCTAAAGACCCACCTCTTCCAGCAGGCATTCAGTCCGCTTATCTGACCTTCAGAAACTCTTAACTTTTATGTCTTATGTTGGTATATTTGCAAAGTGCTTTGAGTCTCACAGGGAGAAAAGCGCTATATAAATTGCAAATTATTATTATATTATATTATATATTATCATGCACACAATATTCAGAATTTTTGGCTTTTAACCTGTGTCAGGTTAGAGCGGGAGCGTTAAATACTGCTCCACTTGTTATCTGGCCCTTTATAGGGTTGCCACCTTTTCTGGGGGAAAACACCAGTCATGCTAATTAGCATACATTTGCATAATTAATTATACAGCATAAATCAGGAACTAAAGCAATTAGGACTGATTTTAAATAATTATTTGCTTATAATTAGATTACAATACACTACAGAAATTTGACCAAGTTAACATCTATATTTCTGTATTTAATCTTAAGTTTCATGGCCTGGTTTCCTTTGATGTGATAAATTGTGGAAACTGGTGATAAAAACATTAATCTCCATTAAAGTCTATGGAGATTTTTTATGTTCCACACTTTACTACCTCGGTGGACACTAGGTCTATGTTGGTTAAATACCAGTTGAGAGGCAAACCTAGGGATTCATGTTTCTGTTTAACTGCTTACAATCATCTGGATGTTTATTCATATCATACATTAGTTGTTCCCTACTATACTGTAAAATTAGTTTCCCCTTAATGTGCTCCCAAATACTTGTTATACCTGTTGCAGTGTATTAAAACTATAGAAAATTGTTTATTCAGTTTTTTTTTGTATTTGAAATAGTTGTTTTTGCTAATTGAAATCTTCACCAAATGTTTTCAAGGGCATGCCAATTAAAATAGGCTGAGCCTACAGGAAGAGCGAAGCCTGCTTATGTTATGTTCTCAGGAAGAGGACATTCATTTAGTCCAGATTGACATAGTGATGTTCAACAAATTAAAGCTGTGTTGCATGTATGGTGCCTGTATGCATCAGTCTATTTATCATACTATTATTAACATATTTGTTCCTCTGTTGAAATCTTTATATAGGAATTATCTCTTTTTTATATACAGTATATCTTTATATTCTTCTTGCAAATATCTGGCAACATTTATACATCTAATCATCTGTGCATGAGTATAGGATACTGAAAGCATGAGAGTTACGGAAGGTTTGAGAGTAAACTATCATACTGAAGTATCCCTTCTATATACTCTTACATTTATGCTGACACACTTTAAAAAATATTAAAAACATAGTGCTCGGTATTCAGTACTCACAGATATTGTTAAGCTCCTACTAGGAGGTAAAGTAACCAGGAACAGGGAGTGCAGAATTCAGTCAGGAAGCCAGCCACAAGGAAAACACAAAAGAAGCAGTCAAAACATTTGTCTGTACCAGAGAGTGTGTAAAAGACAAAGTCCATCACAAACTAGTGGTCATGGTGCCAGGAAATCAGTCAACAATAAAAGGTAATTTAATAGCAGGAGACAAACAAAATCCAGCAAACAAGTCAAAGGTTATGTAACCAGGGAGAACACACAGGGGCAGCGAGAAAAACAGGAGTGGAGGGATGACAGAAATAGCAAACATACTAATATATTCAAGTACCAGTTCCAATCTGATTCTGGAGTTTATAGACTGTGCATGGGGTAGGGAGCAGACAATGCACACTCCTACATTTATAAAGGTGTGTGCATAATAGTGTCACAAAAACATTTTAGGCATGGGCACAGCAGTTAGTACACATGAAGCTTTATGTGCAGCCTGACATCAATACCATGAGTGCCCCTCTTGACACAAACCTATGGGGTAAATTTGTTAAAGGGAGATTTAGGTCCAGATTACAAGTGGAGCAGTATTTAACACTCCAGCTAGCAAGATAACTTCGCTAGAAGTAAGCTGTCAGGGAACATCACTTATTTGTGTTGCACACTTTACCTATGTACTTATTTTACATTATCTATAATGTTATGCACTGATGTATTTTCACTGCACTCCATTCGTAATATCATTTCTTCTAAAACACTTGTAATACTACCAACATTTTCAGTTACTGATCTGTCTGTGTCTCTCAACAGGAAACTAAGGTACTTTTTTTACAAAGCCAAACAAACCCAGGTGCTTTTTGTAAGCTAAAACCGCAAATGTCACAGATCAGTACCCACCTACATTATTTCCTGTAGCTGCAAAATCCTGTCTGTACTTTTTTCAGATATTATTTTCTATTATGATATGTTATGCTGTACGCCAAATAAGGCCATTAGGAAGGATATTACTGTATTTTGCTTAGCCAATAAGATGATGTTACGTATCAGATGCCTACGTGCATCCATGTCTATATAATGTGCTTTCGGCCCCAGAATAAACGGAACATTTGCTAATGATAACCTGCCTGTGTGTGTTATTTTGGTAATTGTTTCCCGGACGTCCGAGAAGGTCACTGTTTTCCTCCAAGACTCATCTTCCAAATATTGCCCTGGGAAAATTCCTAACAGTCTGGTGTCAGAAGTGGGATCGATCAATCAGGAGCCTTCGACAGGGTGAGTAATTTTGTCTATATATTGAGACTTGATTTCTGTGCCCTGTAGAAGGCCCATTAAGATCGATATCCAGTTATTTGGGGAATTTTTTGTCTTTGGTAGAACCCGGGTGGGTAAAAAGTGTCTAGGGAGACCTCCGCGGAATTTAAGGTTTAGGTTTAAGGTTTAATTTGGCCCTCTGTAGTCTTGGTTGAGACCAGTACCTTATTGCTGCTATTTATGTTTTGTCTTGTCATTGTTATTTGCTGGTATATATGTTATATGTTTTGTCTTGTCGTTGCAACTCTATTATAAGTACATATACGCAGGTGTAAGACACACCGTTTACCGTGTCGAAGGCCACCGCCTAATGATACGCGGATAAACGATAGCACAGTGACACCTGTATGGAATGTGCACTTTCGCTTCATATTGTAATTGTTCTGTTATTTGAGTCATATGTATCATGAAATTATTTGTCTTATATGTTGTGTACTACTCATATTGTATACTGTTTGTATTTTAATATTGCGATTCTATTATGAGGACATAGACACAACTCGTGTCCTGTGTTCACTATCGCTCACCATTTCTTATTGTATTTTCATTGTATATTTCATTGCTGCTATTCTATTATAAAGACATAAGGTTCATCCTGTGTCTACTATTGCATGAGCTAGTGGAGACAACAACTGACTTTAAGTACTCCGTCCTGGCTAGCAGTTTTGAAGACTACATGTAACAGTGTATGAAACAGCTGTTGTTAGTGACGGATTAGTCGGAACTTGCCTCCATTAGACGCTAAATCCCTTTGATTGTGTGTGTGTGTGTAAAGCTATTACTGGTCAGGGGTTATGGGGACCGGTCAAAGTAAACAAAGCCAAACTGAGGGAGAAACATGTAAACAATTTGTGGCTAGACAAGAGGATGTAGGATGGGCAATGGTCATCCCATTCGTGGATGACGTCAGTGGCTGGACAGAGTATATAGACCCAAGAAATGCATTTCCTAGGGGCGGTTGTAATTGTAAATTTCATAAAGACATGTTAAGAGGTTTATGTTTGGGAAATGAAAAAGCATTTGATTTGTATACAGGAGATCCCGATTGGGACATGCAATACATGAGACAAGCTGCTGAGTATTGGTTAAAATATTGTGACGGATATAAATCCAATGGTAATAATAGACACAGTAAAATAGATAAATCTAAACTTTCTAGAATTATTTTACGTCCTCCTCCAATAGTCTATTCGAAAAATGTCCCAGATACAATGGCCACTGCCCCTATGGCTGCGCCACCGCCATATGCGGGAATATATCCAAGTGTTACTAATTATAATGACGATGATTTAATTGTGGCTTACAATACAACCAGAACACGTCCACCCCCTCCACTTAATGGAGATGTACAGGGGGCTGAGGCACCTGATGACGTAAGTGTCCAGGAGCCTCATAGAATTGAGCCTGGTCCTAGGAATGACCAGGGTGGTTGGGCAAGAGAAGCACCAAATTTTGTAATTACATCTAGTGGCCGTGTTAGTACTCGCCCAAGGAGATATAGTGACTCCGACTACCGCCCACGTCCCAATGTAACTTTGCCAGTCCATGGAATTCACACTCCCGAGTCTCCGGACGTCTCTGTCTGCGATGAGACCAAACAACAATTAATGCCTTGGGCACCCCAACCAATACAAAAACATGAAGATGCAAACTGGGCAGACCCCCGCTGCATCTCCGGCACCAGTGCCATAAGTACTATGCCATATTTAATTGCTGGGGACCAAATGATTATCAAACCCCTCACGGCAGGTGAATTAAGTGATATTACCAGGGACTGCCCCGACCCTTTAAGACAACCCGCTGCCTGTATCCTTCACCTTAAACGGTATTTACAGGGAGCCATGTATACACAAACTGACATTAAAATGATAATTGATAAATTGTATAATTATCACGAAAATGATGAATGGGATTGGACTAAAGTTCCTACAATACACACCAATGACACAAGTACCTCAGTCACTTCATATGGTTTAGCAAACCCAGTGACTAGGACAACCATGTGGACAGAATTAGAAACTGAAATAAAACGCTGTAGTAAGACACAGCAATCTATGAGTGCAGTTTTAGCATGCAAGCAGAAACCTGGCGAGGCAATTTTAGACTTTGCTAAAAGATTTTTTAAATGTTGGGCAGAGGAAGGAGGCTTATCCTCCGGGGATGGCATGGCTGTATTAAAGAATCAGACTATGTTAGGATGTATGACACCAACAGACAGTCTTTTGTTAAAACAACTCATACCCGACTGGCCCAAAATGACCTCAAAGGAATTATTATCAGCTATTGAGTCCCGTCATGCTGCAGGATGTTTTGATAAAAGTGTTAAGGGTGCATATGTTCAGGTTAATGATAACACACTTCCACGCCATAGGCAAAGAGGGGGTAGAGCTAACCAAGAACATAGACGCAACATGTGTTTTAATTGTGGGGAAACAGGGCACTGGAAAAATGAATGTCCCCATCCGCCCCGTAAGGGCAGGGATAACTTTTATCCTAGGGACAACCACAGATCACACTCATACTCACCACCCAGACGTGACAACCGACCACCACAACACAGAATACAATGGCCATAGGGCTGCCCGGAGGGAGGCACCCTACTCTTACCCAAGGTTACATCGTATTACAATCGTGAGCCCTTCGTTACTCTTAACATAGAGGGCTCCGAATTACAATTCCTCGTAGATACGGGAGCGACTTGCTCCACTATCTCGGGCGAATTATACGATGGACCCTTGCAAGAGTCTAATCCCTCTGTGGGAATCACAGGTGTGCCCATTCCTACCTTCCGCACTCCACTCCTCACAGTCCAAATACCCGACTCTCCCAAAACCTTGTCTCACTCGTTCCACATTATCCGAGGTTGCCCCTTTAGTCTCCTTGATCGAGACTTGATGGGTAAACTGGGAATAATGATGACAATATCACGGAACGGTGGCATGACGGTCGACTTTGACCTCAGTGAATCAGGCGAATCGCCCGAGGAATCACTGTCGTCGGAGACGGCCATGTTGAGCAATCAGATACATCAGGTTACTGACCATGTCCGTAACCTGCCTTCAACCATAGATTTTGACACTCTCTTTGACAGCGTTCCCCCTACCTTATGGTCAACGGGACCATATGATACGGGGACCATCGACTGCACCCCATATAGGGCAACGTTGCGTGAAGACTGCTCCCCAGTTTTCATCAAACAATACCCTATTAGTGACGACAAGCTGGAGGGCATAGGCCCCATGATTAAAGTATTTCTGGAGAAAGGTATTCTGAAACATACCGTCTCTCCGTATAACACGCCCATTAACCCCTTGCCTAAGCCGGCGGGTGGTTACCGTTTTATTCAAGACCTAAGGGCCGTGAATAAATTAATTATACCTCTCCCTCCCTTAGTCCCGGATGTGACCGCACTACTTACGGCCATTCCACACAATGCAGAAATTTTTTCTACCATTGATTTGGCTAATGCTTTCTTCTCTATACCCGTTGATGCGGACACTCAGCAGTTGTTCGCATTCGTGTATAGAGGGGTTCAAATGACTGTCCAAGGATTCATGGACAGTCCGGCCGCATTCGGCCTAGTCCTCAATACCATGCTCAAGGGCTGGACCAGCCCCTGTGGTTCCGTCCTTTTGCAATATGTTGATGACCTGTTATTGTGTAGTACTTCATACGAGGCAGGGGAAAAGGACCTAGTGGACCTTTTGTTGTTCCTCGCCCATGAAGGGGTCAAGGTGTCTAAACAGAAACTACAAATCTGCCAGCCACAAGTTGAGTACTTAGGCTTTGTCCTGTCCAAAGGCAAACGAGAACTCAGTGCAAAAAGAGTAAAAGCCCTCTCTAAACTGCCAAAGCCTGCCACTCCCAAAGAAATGCTGACCTTTCTTGGGATAATAAACTATTGTCGACAGTGGATACCAGACTGCTCCCACTACGACTCAATCCTCCGCACCGTTTGCCACAGTGACTCTCCACCCACAATTCACTGGACAGAGACATTGACCCATGCATACAATGAACTTGCCAGGTCCATCACCACATCCCCTGCCCTCGGCCTACCTGACTACACAAAGCCTTTTCATTTGTACGCAAGGGAAAATTGTAAAACCATGGCGGCTGTCTGTGCCCAAGAGCATGGCAGTAACTCTTTCCGTCCTGTAGCCTTTTTATCTAAAAAGCTGCCCATCCCTGTGCAGGGTATGCCTTCATGCCTGCGATCCCTCGCAGCGTGTGCCATGGCCGTTGAGATGTGCGAACCTATCACACTGGGACATCCACTTATTTTACACACCTCCCATCAGGTTCTGCACCTCCTTAACAATCTGCAAACACAACACATGACTGCCCAGAGACTTAGTGGTTATGAAATACTGCTTACCAGTACTTCTGAGTTAACCATTAAGTACTGTGCAACTAACTCAGGCCCTGCGTCTATTCTCAAGGCCTTGTTATCCTCTGACGTACCACAATCTGACCTCCCCCTTCACGACTGCATTGCACTCATTCACTCCAGCACAACACCACGCCCTGACCTCCGGGACACCCCTATTCCGGGGGTCCCTGACGTCTTTGTGGATGGCTCATGTCGCCGCCCAGATGACCACACGTACCTTGCAGGATATGCAGTGGTCCAGCTTCCCGACATTGTTATTGAATCTTCCTGTGTCATGCATAATTCGGCTCAGGCAGCTGAATTAATAGCTCTCACTCGAGCCTGTGAACCTTTTGCTGATGCCTCCGTAAATATCTATACCGACTCCAGATATGCCTTTGGAGTGGTACATGATTTCGGCATGATTTGGAAACAAAGAGGTTTCAAGTCTGCCGACGGTAAAAGCATCAGTCATACCACACTTATCACAGAACTCTTACAAGCCATCCTGCTCCCAAAAGAAATAGCTGTCATACACTGCCGAGCACATACTAACCTTAACAATCCTATTGCTAGAGGTAATGCATTAGCTGACACAGTAGCCAAACAAGCAGCCAAGGTCTCTCCATTGCAAGACAGTGTTTATCCCATGCTTGTGGCACCCTCTTTGGTCGACGATGTACTCACATCGTCACTACAGCAGTTTGCCACTGTCACTGATATCAAATACTGGGTCTCTCAGAAACTCGAATTAAACCCCCAAGGGTTTTATTCGAAAGAGGGGAAAGGTGGGACAGTCATTGGTATCCCTGAAACCAGTGCACCCATCTTTATTTCACAAGCCCACGGTGTCAGTCACCTGAGCATCCACAACACTCTAGCGTTAATCAAACCTTACTTCTGTATACAGAATCTACAGTCACATGTACAATCTTACATTAATCGCTGCATCACTTGCCTGCAAACTAAACACAACAACAAACCTGCAAAACATGACCACCTAACACCACCATCCGCACCCTTCACTCACCTGCAGATAGATTTCACACACATACCCAAAACAGGAACCAAACAGTTTTACCTGTTGGTCATAGTTGACCAATTTTGTCGCTGGCCTGAGGCCTTTCCTACCACTAGGGAAGACGCAAAAACAGTAGTGAAACACCTTTGCACTGATGTCATTCCCAGATTTGGTTGCCCCCTGCAGATTAACTCAGACAATGGCCCAGCTTTTGTTAGTAAGGTATTGCAGGAATTGGTAGCTCACTTACAGATAAAATGGAAGTTTCACATACCATATCACCCCCAGAGCTCAGGGGTGGTAGAAAGGATGAACCGGACCATTAAGGAAAAACTCCTTAAGGCCACGGGAGGGAATTGGGTCAAATGGCAGGATCATTTACCTGCAGTCTTAGCTGAGATACGGATGTCCCCCAGCAAATCCACTCGGCTGTCTCCTTTTGAGATTTTGATGGGTAGACCGTTCCCCAGCCCTTGGGTCAGGAACCCACACATAGTCACTGGTGATTTAGATTTAATCAGGGAACGATATGTACATGAACTAATCTCTGTTTTGAACGGCAACTATGGTGATGTGGCCTCTCGTTTTCCTCTTCCCTCACAGGAACCAACCCACAGCTTCAAGGTCGGAGACACAGTGTGCATCAGACAGCTGAATAAAGCAAAGAAGGGAGGCTTCCCATACGGTCCACCTACCGAAGTTGTGGCCATCACTCATACTGCCATCCTCACAGCCCAGGAGCCCATCTGGATCCACGCATCTAGGGTAAAGCTCTGTCCAAAGAGGGGTGAAGCTGGCTGTCTAGTCCCTTCTGAAACATCTGTACCGCCAGTCCAGGATGTCTCAGAAAACAGTTGTGCCTAAAGAGGGGTGAAGTGTTCATAAAGTCCCTTCTGTAACACCTGTAGCATTCTCGACTGCCAGTCCAAAGAGGGGTGAAGTTGGTCGCACAGTTCCTTCTGTAACATCTATATCCACAGCACGCACCTGCAACAACATGATCGCCACTCAAGGGTCCCACTACTTGGTGTACTGCTACCTTCTCTCCTCCTTGCTCTTGATTGCAATACCAGGATGGATAATAGCCTCCTGCTATTATGAGACACCGGACGAACAATATGGTACTGCCCCTGCTTGTAATTACTTCATCACTCCCCCTGACTCACCCCCGAAACAAAACACAACCAAGAACTCAACAACCCTGCCAACACCACATGTTCCAGCCCTCCGTAGAGCCCGAAGGTCAGCAGACCGGACCCCTTTCAGGGTGATCGAGCACCTACCCTCAAAAATGGCCATTACACAAACCACATCACCACGCTCTACGACCTTTTGGTACAATTCTTCAAATCTCCATGTTGCCACTTATGCCTTTGACTATTGTGACATTATTCCATGCCCCAGGGATGTATCAACTCAGTGTACCATTTACCAAGATATCCCTTCCAGGTCTGTCTATATGTGTCTAGGGGATGATGATAGGAGTAAGGATTGTAAATACTGGAATGCTGATGGGTGGGATGCAGATGCAGGCCTTAGATGGGCAACTAGTATATTAACCGAGAAAGATAGAAATAGGAGATCCTTAATGGAAAGAATGACCCTTTCTAAGTCCGGAATTTGCCTTTCGGCAGGTAAACCCGGACAGAGTATGAAACTTACCTTGACTATTGAAAACCCCAGTCCAATTGATAGTGGCCCTTATATGCTCTCTTTTTGGGAAAAGGGGCCTTATCCGAAGCTAAGGGTAGTTTTCAGCTTCAAGATATGGTTAATTCCTCTGAATGGAACAAAATTGTCACTACAGTTTACCAAAACCTTGGTCAAAACCTAATTAATATCCAGTCCCCATCTCAGGGCATGATTGCTATGGCTGATCCCTCACCAAGAGATACTATGGCCTTAGAAACAGGTTATTCAGACAAAAACCTTTGGTTAGAATGGATGGCCTTTTCGGCCAAGCAATATAATAGATCAAATTGTTATGTTTGTGGTAATGCCCGCCCCCATTTAGGTACTGTCCCCCTTAACATCCCTAGTAACGCTGAGTCCTGCTTTCTCAGCCTGTATACTAATACCATTGTTAATCAGTCAACCTGTATTGCCTGGAGGGAAAAATACCCCATCATTACTAAAACCCCACACCTCAGTGAGGGAATTTCTATATATCCTGGTAACTACACTTGCTATAGGGGCAGAGGAAAAGGTAGATTCTTAGGTAACTTTACATCTGGTTACTGTTATAAGTACAGTAACCTCAACACCCATAACCACACTCAGTCGTTAGGTGACATATATTGGATTTGCGGGGATATGAAAATCCGCATTAGGCTAGAGGGACAATGGTCTGGGGAATGTGCTCTAGCAAAAGTTATCATGCCTCTCCACATTTTAGGTGTAGATGACATACACATAGGTGTAGATGACATACACATACACACTCACCGCACCTCCTCTCATCGTACACGGCGACAGGCTAAGGCTATCGCAGGTAGTTTTGACCCCCATGTATACATAGACGCTATAGGGGTCCCAAGGGGGGTCCCAGATGAATTTAAGGCCCGTGACCAGGTCAAAGCTGGATTTGAATCCATCTTCCCCATCATAACTGCCAATAAAAATGTAGACTGGATAAACTATATATTTTATAATCAACAACGTTTTGTTAATTATACCAGAGATGCCCTAAAAGGCATTGCTGAACAACTCGGCCCAACCTCTTACATGACATTCCAAAACCGCATGGCCTTAGACATGCTTTTAGCAGAGAAAGGAGGGGTGTGTAAAGTCATTGATGATCAAACTGGTGGGTCTTGCTGTACATTTATACCAGATAACACAGGTCCCACTGGGAAAGTAACGCTTGCTATTAAGAAATTGGAAGAATTATCCATTGAATTAAAGAAAAACTCAGGCATTGATAACCCCTGGTATAAATTCTTCACTGGTTTAGGCTTCCTAGAGTGGCTAAAAAATATTGGTACCTTTATTGTTTTCATTGCTTTGTTTATACTATTCTGTTATTGTTGTTTTAAGATAGTTGTTTTCTGCATTGCTAAACATACACGCCTGCCACCCCCAACTCCTATCTCCCAGTGTGCAGAATACCTACAGGTTCTACCACACCAACCTAATCGAAATCGACAACATCGTCGATACCATCCTGCTAATACCACATACCTTAATGTCCCATTTCACTCCAGACGTTAGTCCAGTGGTAGTCATTGTTATAACTAAAGAGGGGAATTGTCAGGGAACATCACTTATTTGTGTTGCACACTTTACCTATGTACTTATTTTACATTATCTATAATGTTATGCACTGATGTATTTTCACTGCACTCCATTCATAATATCATTTCTTCTAAAACACTTGTAATACTACCAACATTTTCAGTTACTGATCTGTATGTGTCTCTCAACAGGAAACTAAGGTACTTTTTTTACAAAGCCAAACAAACCCAGGTGCTTTTTGTAAGCTAAAACCGCAAATGTCACAGATCAGTACCCACCTACATTATTTCCTGTAGCTGCAAAATATACATTTTTCCTGTCTGTACTTTTTTCAGATATTATTTTCTATTATGATATGTTATGCTGTACGCCAAATAAGGCCATTAGGAAGGATATTACTGTATTTTGCTTAGCCAATAAGATGATGTTACATATCAGATGCCTACGTGCATCCATGTCTATATAATGTGCTTTTGGCCCCAGAATAAACGGAACATTTGCTAATGATAACCTGCCTGTGTGTGTTATTTTGGTAATTGTTTCCCGGATGTCCGAGAAGGTCACTGTTTTCCTCCAAGACTCATCTTCCAAATATTGCCCTGGGAAAATTCCTAACATAAACGTTTTGCATGCGTTGGGTAGAGCTCATATTGCAAGTTGAAAGTAAACTGTTTTTGCACTAACCCGATGTAAACACAGGATATCTTGCACGCATTAATGTATTCCCTCATAGAAGTCAATGGAGCAAAAAAGTGGGGGAAAAATAACACCCTACATGCACCCAAACCCAATTGACCTCATGTGTGCTAACCCAACATGAAAATATGAATATTTTACATTCTAATGTTCTTCACATAGCAGAATATGTTCTATTTATTCATAAATACATATTTCTACATATATATGAATTATAATCCACACAAGGATACGTTTCAAAGCAGTCAGTTAAACAAAGACCGCATTCGACTCACACATTCAAATGGGGAATATGCACTCACCCACATCAACGCTTAACGATAATCCCGAGCCGGAGCCAGTATCAAACGAGATGGAGACTAAATCGGGCGGTCCAACAAAATGCTTCCCTGTGGGGAGGATAACTCACAGACCTAAAACCCGCTCACCGCATCGGCCATTTCCATGCTGTCTCCCTGTATTATTGTGCTGACAATCAGGTAGGATGCGTAACAAGGTGGGCAATCTCAGTAGTTCAGGGTTTGCACGCCGCAGAAAAGCTGCAGGCTGGTTAGTAATGAACAACAAATCGAAAGTATCGCTGTTCATCCATAGTCATAAAACTTCACTTTTATTCCCAATACTTGTTAAAAGTATATTCACAGGAGGAATCAAATATACAGAATAAGTGGCAATAACCGGCTTACGCGTTTCGGCTCTTAGGCCATAGTCATAGCCATTTGATTATACACAATTCACACTCTTAAAAAGGATTAAGACAGCTCTCATTGTATTATCCTTTTTAAGAGTGTGAATTGTGTATAAAAGACAGATAACGGACTGGTGCACAAACACCGACATAAACAGAACACTGGCCCCCATCAATAATGGATGGGTGGCCCACCAGGAAATCTCCCAGTGTCCCAGTAGGTCAGTCTGGCTCTGGGGATAATAAACTATGAACTTTAGGGGTCGATCAGAATCCTTAACAAAAGCTTATAAAATAATTTTTTCTTCAAATCTTCAGTAGACTTTGGTGAATTTTGTATAAAAATAATTTGATAAACTTTTCCTAGGTATAGGAAAAATTGCTGGTCAAAAATATGATTGATCTAACCAGCACAAGCTTGGTATAAGTGAAAACAAGTGACTATGCTCCCTTCATTCTCCTTGTTGTAGTGTAGTGACCTGTTATTTACATTATATATTCTGTGCACACCTGTCTAAGATCAGCTAGTAACTGTGCATGTGCAGTCTGTCTTGAGTGTTGTCAGACATCTGATGTAAACAGTGAATTGAAATACGAGTGCTGATTCACTACTTGCATCTAAGTCACAGGTTCTCTTTCAGGACTGTTTGCCATGGGGAGCGCGTCTGCATTCATTTGAATGACCCGTCCCGCAAGCATCCTCATTGGAAGGGAAAGCTGCACATCTTGAAGGAAAAGAAAGTAGTTTATAAAGGACAGGTGGAGGGCAAGGAATAAGCTAGTTGAATCAATTTATTTATTATATTTAAAAATAGTTTTACATTTTAAGAAAGTGCTTCATAAAGGAAAAAGGACTACTGTGTTATTGAATGCAATACTATATCCTTTACTGTTATTGAATAATAATGTCAGCCGCTCTGGAATCAATCCGGGATGTAACCCAACTGCTAGCGTGAATTGAAAAGCACACGCTAGCACACTGAGAAATATCCAGGACGTGACCCACTCAGGAAGCAGATTAGAAGATAACAAAAATGAATATTGTTCCAGAATGCAGGAAAGCCACAAAGGATAAAACGTCCCTTTAAGTAGTAAAAAGAACAAAAAGGAAATGCTCTTACTTGAAGCTTCTGAAACAGGTCCTCTTTAACAGGCTTGTAAAACAAAGGAAAAGTTCTCTTTTGCAGCTTGTAAAAGTAAAAGTTCCTTTTAAGCAGGTGTATAACAAACAGAAAGGTAAAGTTCTCTTTTGCAGCTTGTAAAAGTAAATGTCCCTTTTAAGCAGGTGTATAACAAACAGAAAGGCAAAGTTCTCTTTTGCAGCTTGTAAAAGTAAAATGTCCCTTTAAGCAGGTTTATAACAAACAGAAAGGCAAAGTTCTCTTTTGCAGCTTGTAAAAGTAGAATGTCCCTTTAAGCAGGTTTTGTTTATCAAAGATAAGGTTTAAAGGTAAAGGCAAAAGCAAGGTCAGGCAGGCAGAAGTCGGCATCCAAATATCAGCAAAAGGTATAGGCAAAAGACAAGGTCAGGCAAGCAGAAGTCGGCATCCAAGTATCAGCAAAAGGGTAAAAGCTACAGGCAAGGTCAGGCAGGCAGAAGTCTATGTCCAAATATCAGCAAGTAGGGATTAGGCAAGAGGCTTGGTCAGGCAGGCAGAAAATCGGTACACAAGAGATCAGAAAGATACGGTACTCACAATCCAAAGGAAGCAAACAAACGGGCCCAGATTCAGATCTCCCGCCGTTGTTTAAAGGGCAGGAGCGTAACCGTCATCAGAGGGGTGTGTTGAGAAAGCGTCATGTTGCTAAGCAACATGACGTCAGACACACAGAGCAGTTCCGGGAGCCGCGGCGACACGGCGATGAACGGATGCAAACATGACAGCACCCCCCTCCTCAAGGACCCCTCCGGGGGACAGGACCAGGTCTATCAGGATGAGTCTTGTGGAAGGTCTTGACCAAAACAGGAGCATTTACTTGATGAGCAGGTTCCCAAGAACGTTCCGTGACTGGATAACCCTTCCAATGAATGAGATAATACAATTTCTTGCCCCGCAACTTGGAATCTAGAATATGGCTGATTTCAAACTCAGGATGTCCATGCACCAATAACGGTGGAGGTTTAGAAAAAGGCTTAGAATACCTGTTAACCATCACAGGTTTTAAAAGAGAAACATGGAATACCGGATGGACTTTGAGAGACTTGGGTAAAGCTACCCGATAAGCAGTGGAACACACCTGACCCAGTATTCGGAAAGGACCCACATATCGTGGTCCCAAATTGGTAGAAGGTTGTTTCAGGCGAAGAAATCGAGAGGAAATCCAAACTTTATCACCAGGGCGATATTTGGGAGCCTTCTTCCGTCGAAGATCTGAAAAGAACTTGTAACGTCTAGAAGTTACAGAAAGAATACGATGTATCTTCTGCCAATGTCGAGTTAATCTTCGGGCTGTAAGATCAGAAGCAGGATTCACTGTGGAGGAAGTATGCAAAGGGAATGTCCTAGGCTGATATCCGTAAGCTGCATAAAAAGGAGAAGTCTGAAGGGAGGAATTGTACCGGGCATTATGAGCCAGTTCAGCCAAAGGAAGGTAAGAAGTCCAGTTAGAGTGATAATGATCCACATAATGTCTAAGATATGTTTCAAGACACTGGTTTACTCTTTCAGTCTGGACCATTCGATTGTGGGTGGTGAGAAGTAGAGAGAGATATAGTAGTACCAAAATGTTTACAAAGTGACCTCCAAAATCGAGAAACGAATTGTACCCCTCTATCTGACACAATATCTAGAGGAAATCCATGGATTCTTACAATATGTAGAATAAAAAGTTCAGAGAGTCTTTTGGCAGATGGTAATCCTGGCAAGGGTACAAAAATGAGCCGTCTTAGTGAACCTGTCGACCACCACCCAGATAGTATTGTTCCCAGTGGACAAGGGAAGATCAGTAATAAAGTCCATGGATACATGAGTCCAAGGCTGGTGAGGTATAGGCAATGGTTGAGTAATCCTGAAGGAAGTTGGCGTGGAGTTTTGTTCATGGCACATTGTGTGCATACTGAGACGTAATCCTTCACATCTTGAGAGAGTGTAGGCCACCAGACATGTTGTTTGAGGTTTCGAGTGGTAATACTGATGCCAGGATGTCCAGAAAGGGGACTATCATGAGCCCAAAATAAAATCTTGGAACGAAGGCGTTCAGGAACAAAGAGTAAACCATCGGGAGGTTTACAGGACAAAGGAAGATGCTTTTGAGCGGACTGTAATTCTTGTAACCAAGAAGTTGTTAACTGGGCAATGACTTCTTGAGGTTGGAGAATGGTACCAGACTCAGGAACTGGGGTATCTTGAAATTGTCTGGAAAGTGCGTCTGCTTTAATATTTTTTGAACCAGGTATGTAAGACAATTATAGTGAAACCGAGAGAAGAATAATGACCAGCGTGCTTGCCTGGAATTTAATCGTTTGGCTGTTTGGAGATACAGAAGGTTCTTATGATCAGTAAGTATAGTAAATGGCAAAGAAGTACCTTCCAGCCAATGTCTCCATTCATCCAATGCCATTTTGATGGCAAGCAGCTCCTTATTCCCTACGTCATAGTTAAATTCGGAAGGAGTGAATTTTTTAGAGAAAAAAGCAACAGGATGAATCCTTCCAGTCTCTGGTATTCGTTGAGACAGAACAGCTCCAGCAGCAACAGAGGAAGCATCTACCTCCAGAATAAATTGAAACTCAGGATTTGGATGACGAAGGATAGGAGCTGAGGAAAAAGCTTCTTTGAGAGATTCAAAAGCTTCTATAGCCTCAGACGGCCATACTTTACAGTTTTGTCCTTTTCTAGTGAGAGAAGTAAGAGGAGAAGTAATAGTAGCAAAATTCTTGATGAACTTTCTGTAATAATTGGCGCAGCCTAGGAAACGTTGTAAAGCCTTCAAAGAATCAGGTCTAGGCCAATCCAATATGGCAGAAAGTTTAGTAGGGTCCATTTCGAATCCAGATGCCGATATTACATAACCCAGAAAGGGTATGGATTTTTGATGGAAGGAACATTTCTCCAGTTTAGCAAATAGATGGAATTCTCTTAGACGTTGAAGTACTTTCTTGACGTGGTGCACATGATCTTGGAGGTTCTGAGAAAAAATTAAGATGTCGTCCAGGTATATGATAACAAATATATTCAAAAAATCACGAAAGATCTCGTTTACAAAATGCTGGAAAACCGCCGGAGCATTGCATAGCCCGAAGGGCATGACCAAATATTCATAATGCCCAAATCGAGTGTTAAAGGCAGTCTTCCACTCATCTCCTTCGCGTATACGGATCAAGTTGTATGCACCACGTAGGTCGAGTTTGGTGAAAATGGTGGCTCCCTGAAGATAAGTAAAAAGTTCAGGAATAAGGGGCAGAGGATAAACTGTTCTTGATGGTAATCTGATTCAATCCACGATAATAAATACAGGGTCTTAATCCGCCATCCTTTTTTCCCACAAAAAAGAAACCAGCCCCTACGGGGGAAGAAGAGGGTCGAATAAATCCTCTAGCCAGATTGGTCTTTTATATATTCTTCCAGAGCCATGTTTTCTGGTTTAGAAAGTCGATATGTCTTGCCACGAGGATAGGCAGCCCCAGGAAGGAGATCAATGGGACAATCAAAAGGGCGATGAGGAGGAAGACGTTCAGCTTCTTTTTTGGAGAAAACATCCACAAAGTCATGGTAATGCATAGGTAAGGATTCCGGAGTTTCAACTGTGAGAGCAATAGTGAGTGGTAACTTAGTAATCTTTTGAAGACATTTAGTCTGGCATGTAGATCCCCCAGGAAGTGAGTTCACCGAAAGTCCCAAGAAAAAATGGGATTGTGAATCTGGAGCAGGGTAATCCCAAGATAATGGGAAATTGTGGAGTGGGAATGACATCGAAACAAATTGTCTCGGAATGAAGTATTCCTACGGTGAAGAGTAAGGGTTGAGTAGAAAACTGAATGTATCCAGAACCCAAAGGATCTCCACTGACCGTAGAAACTGAAATGGAATACTCCTTCTTTAGTAAGGGTATAGAATGAGTAGAAACAAATGTAGAGTCAATGAACACACCTCCAGCACCAGAATCAATTAGAGCTTGGGTATAGATCTTCTTATGTCCAATTAGAAGAGTTACTGGAACAAAGAGTTTCTTGTATAGGGAATGACCACTATTTTGGCTTAACTCAGTTCCCTGGACTAGAGTTAAGCCCTGGCTTTTACTGGCCTAGTAGGACAATCCCTTAATAAATGCCCTTTAAGGCCACAGTACAGACATAAGCCCAAGAGTCCGTCTTCTCAAGCGTTCAGTCTCAGTTAATTTTATACTTCCTACTTCCATGGGTTCAGCCTGATCAGTAGTAGGAGAGGCTGGAGTGACTGGATTAGAAAAACGAGGAGCCAAACGAAAAGGAGTTCGAGTTGAAGTCCTCTGTGTTCTATCCTTTTCTTGTTGGCGTTCACGAAACCTGGCGTCGAGACTGATACAGAGATTTATTAAGGCTTCTAAGGACTCTGGAAGTTCACGATACACCAATTCATCCTTGAGACGCTCAGAAAGTCCTTTACGGAAAACGGCTCTGAGTGCTCCCTGATTCCAAGTGGTTTCAGAGGCAAGGGTGCGGAACTCAATAGCATATTGAGAGACTGGTTGATTTTCCTTGACGTAAATCCAGGAGAGTAGCTTCAGCAGCGGATGACCTTCCAGGTTTATCGAATACGTTTGAGAATGTAGATAAAAATGTATCAACATCCAACAGTATAGGATCATTCTTTTCTAGCAAAGGTGATACCCAAGCCAAGGCTTTTCCTTTCATTAAGGAAATAAGAAATGTGATTCTAGAAGAGGCAGTAGTAGCAAAGAGAGTAGGGCTATTTCGGAAATGAAGACGGCATTGATTCAGAAAGCCTCTACATTCTTCAGGATTCCCATCATATTTATCCGAAGAGGTATCCTGGGACTTAGTTGTACCTGAGACTGATTGTTAGGAATCGGAGGAGGTAATGCCTCAATCGGATTTGGATTGGGAGGTGCGGTGGTAGCAACCAAATTTTGTAATAGAGCAGTAATTTGATCAAGTTTAGTGTCCAGAGACTGCAAGTGAGTGGCATGAGAACCCAAGAGCTGTCCCTGGTGAGCCACGGCCATAGATAATTCAGTGGGGTCCATTTTAGTGGCCCGTTTGTAATGTCAGCCGCTCTGGAATCAATCCGGGATGTAACCCAACTGCTAGCGTGAATTGAAAAGCACACGCTAGCACACTGAGAAATATCCAGGACGTGACCCACTCAGGAAGCAGATTAGAAGATAACAAAATGAATATTGTTCCAGAATGCAGGAAAGCCACAAAGGATAAAACGTCCCTTTAAGTAGTAAAAAGAACAAAAAGGAAATGCTCTTACTTGAAGCTTCTGAAACAGGTCCTCTTTAACAGGCTTGTAAACAAAGGAAAAGTTCTCTTTTGCAGCTTGTAAAAGTAAAAGTTCCTTTTAAGCAGGTGTATAACAAACAGAAAGGTAAAGTTCTCTTTTGCAGCTTGTAAAAGTAAATGTCCCTTTTAAGCAGGTGTATAACAAACAGAAAGGCAAAGTTCTCTTTTGCAGCTTGTAAAAGTAAAATGTCCCTTTAAGCAGGTTTATAACAAACAGAAAGGCAAAGTTCTCTTTGCAGCTTGTAAAAGTAGAATGTCCCTTTTAAGCAGGTTTTGTTTATCAAAGATAAGGTTTAAAGGTAAAGGCAAAAGCAAGGTCAGGCAGGCAGAAGTCGGCATCCAAATATCAGCAAAAGGTATAGGCAAAAGACAAGGTCAGGCAAGCAGAAGTCGGCATCCAAGTATCAGCAAAAGGGTAAAAGCTACAGGCAAGGTCAGGCAGGCAGAAGTCTATGTCCAAATATCAGCAAGTAGGGATTAGGCAAGAGGCTTGGTCAGGCAGGCAGAAAATCGGTACACAAGAGATCAGAAAGATACGGTACTCACAATCCAAAGGAAGCAAACAAACGGGCCCAGATTCAGATCTCCCGCCGTTGTTTAAAGGGCAGGAGCGTAACCGTCATCAGAGGGGTGTGTTGAGAAAGCGTCATGTTGCTAAGCAACATGACGTCAGACACACAGAGCAGTTCCGGGAGCCGCGGCGACACGGCGATGAACGGATGCAAACATGACAAATAATTTATATGTAATTACCATGCATGTATCATTACTGCAAATCTGTATCTCATCTCATGTCACTCTCCCTCTTGCTTTTTGCTAACTGCTGGTGACATCTCCCCTCATCCTGGTCCCCAACAACTGACTAGCCTTGCACATCCATGTATACCATCCCACAGACTCAAAAAACAAAACTCTGACAACCTTACTCACATTCCTCTTGCATCAAAAGCCACTACCCCTTTCACTTGTGCACTCTGGAACTCTCGCTCTGTTTGCAACAAACTCACTTCTATACATGACCTCTTTATCTCCCACTCCCTCAACCTTCTGGCCCTAACAGAAACCTGGCTCTATCCTCTAGACACAGCATCCACTGCTGCTCTGTCACATGGGGGTCTACACTTCAGCCACACTCCTAGGTCTGGTAATAGACAAGGAGGTGGTGTAGGTATTTTACTTTCCTCTCATTGCACCTTTCAACAAATACATCCCATCTCTTCCCTCACATTTTCCTCATTCGAAACCCACATGATTCGCTTATTCTCTCCTCTTTCTATACGTGTTGCAGTTATATACCGTCCTCCTGGCTCCTCAACTCAATTTCTAGATCACTTGGCTGCCTGGCTACCGTATTTCCTTTCCTCAGACACCCCTTCCCTCATTCTTGGTGACTTCAACATCCCTCTTGACAATCCCACTGCCTCCTTTGCAAAACAACTTCTGCAACTCACTTCCTCTTTCGGTTTCTCACAATGGACTGATTCTCCCACTCACAAAGATGGTCACTCCCTTGACCTGATCTTTAGCTATCGATGCACTCTCTCAAACTTCACAAACTCCCCATTTCCTCTTTCTGACCACCATCTCCTTACTTGCAACATATCATCCCTCCCTACAACTCTCCCTCCTTCTGCTCCTCACACCAAACTTCACAGAAGCATTATGTCATTAGATCAACAACAGCTTTCTAATTCCCTCAAACCTCTCCTCTCATCCTTCTCCTCCTTTTCCTGCCCTGACCAATCTATCTGCCACTATAATTCCACCCTTACATCCGTCCTTGACAATCTCGCCCCTCTTACCATAGCTCGGAAATCAAACACTCATTCTCAGCCCTGGCATACTCCTCTGACACGATACCTACGCAGATGTTCCCTTACTGCTGAGCAGCACTGGAGAAAATCTAGGAGTTCAGCTGATTTTCAACATTACAAATTTATCTTGAACTCCTACTACTCTGCCCTTAATTTCCATAAGCAAACACTACTTCTCTACTCTTATCTCTAATCTTTCTTCAAACCCAAAACGTTTGTCTCTCACTTTCACTACTCTTCTCCGCCCCTCCCCCACCCTCCTAATACAACTTCTCTGTCAGCTCAAGACTTTGCCAACCACTTCAATAACAAAATCGACTCCATCAGAAATGAAATCAGCTCTCAACATAATTCCATTTTCTCAACCCCTCAAAGGCTCCTCAACTCAACCACAACCCACATAACCTTAAACTTAGCTCATTCTCCCCTGTTACTGAGGAAGAAGTTTCAGGCACTTATACTGCGCTCTCACCTCACTACCTGTCCCCTTGACCCTATCCCCTCACAGCTACTCCCCTCCCTCTCTGCCACCCTTACCCCTATACTCACCACCACGCTTTCAACCTCTCCCTCAGCACCGGTATATTTCCCTCATCTCTGAAACATGCACTGGTCACACCTATCCTCAAACAACCTTCCCTTGATCCTACCTCCCCATCCAACTACCGCCCTATTTCCCTCCTCCCTCTTGCATCAAAGCTTCTCGAAAAACTAGCTTATACACGCCTATCTCATTTCCTTACAATAAACTCCCTCCTTGACTCATTGCAATCTGGATTTCGTCCCCATCACTCCACAGAGACAGCAATTTTTAAGGTTACCAATGACCTACTTACAGCAAAATCAAAAGGTCACTTCTCTCTGCTTATCCTCCTTGATCTGTCCGCAGCCTTTGACACTGTTGACCACCTTCTTTTGCTCCAAACCCTCCAATCCTTTGGCATCTGCGACACAGCCCTCTCGTGGCTATCTTCCTACCTGTCAAACCGTACCTTTAGTGTAGCCTTCTCTGGGGCCTCCTCTGCCCCGTCACCACTTTCTGTCGGAGTACCGCAAGACTCTGTCCTCGGTCCCCTTCTCTTCTCAATCTACACGTTATCACTAGGTTCCCTAATAAAGTCCCACGGTTTACAATATCATTTGTATGCCGATGACACCCAAATCTACTTCTCTGCACCAGACCTATCTCCTTCCTTGCTAACCCGTGTCACTAACTGTCTTTCTCACATCTCTAACTGGATGTCCTCTCACTACCTCAAGCTAAATCTCTCCAAAACTGAGCTCCTTATTTCCCCCCCCTTCTTCTAAACTCTCCACCCCAATCTCTCTATAACTGTCAACAACTCCCCTACCCTACCCTGCATGCCCGATGTCTCTGGGTCACATTTGACTCAGATCTTTCTTTCACTCCTCACAATCAGTCATTGGCTAAAGCCTGCCGCTTCCACCTTAAAAACATCTCTAAAATTAGACACCTTCCATACACAAGACACAACTAAGATTTTAATCCACTCACTCATTCTTTCCCGCCTCGATTACTGCAACTCTGTCCTCTCTGGTCTCCCCACCTGCCGCCTAGCTCCCTTTACAATCCATAATGAATGCCTCTGCCAGACTCATCTTCCTTACACGTCGCTCTTCATCTACTGCACCTCTCTGCCAATCCCTTCACTGGCTTCCCTCTTGCCTCTAGGATCAAACACAAAATTCTCATTCTGACATACAAAGCTCTCCACTGCACTGCTCCCCCCTATATCTCAGACCTTGTCTCCAGATACTCTCCCTCCCGTCCCCTTCACTCTGCTCACGACCTCCCTACTCTCCTCCTCTCTTGTCCACCCTCATTACACTCCCGTTTACAGGACTTCTCCAGAATGGCTCCCATCTTGTGGAACTCTCTGCCTCGCTCCACAAGACTCTCTTCTAGTTTTAAAAGCTTCAAGTGATCCCTAAAGACTCTACTGTTCAGGGATGCATACAAACCTATGCTAACCTTTCTTTATACCAGTTCCTCTCCTCCATTGCTATCCCCTGAACCCCCTTAGTATGTAAGCCTAAGAGTCCAGCTGTTTGTAGATCACCTTCTTAAGAGCTGACTACAACAGTGCAACTCTTGGCAGGGCCCTCTACCCATTTGATCCATATAATTGTTTTGTTGTACTTCGCCTTTGTTTATAGCACTGCAGAATCTGTTGGCGCTCTACGAATAACTGATAATAATAATAATAATAATACATTTGTGCCAGGAAATGGTAGTCATTGTTGCTTTCATAAAATGGCATTTTGAAATACAAGTTTTTAGTTTATCCTTGAGTTTAGGACCCATCCAGGAATATTGTGAACTGAACATTTTCAGACCTTTCAACTTTCCTGATTTGTGCAGGACAGACAAAGATTCTGAGCTCTGTCCCACTGATACACCCATTTGTGCACATAGATGATTTTTTAAGGGACTATATTAGCCCTGGCCAAGGACTTCAAGGACATGCCCATCAACTGCCCAGACACGCACACACTTGCCCAAAGAGACAGCCATAATTGTTGGGAGGCCTGCATTTTTGTTGATATATTAGTGGTTATGATTAAAGTATAGACGTAGGAAACCATAACACTAAGAGAACTGTTTAATAGTGGCTCCAGGGTTATGAATTAAAAACAGCAAAAATGGCATTGCATAGTCTGAACAACATCTTAACTTTGTTCAATGTAGTTGTATTAGTGTTAGCATATTGATTTATGGAATAAACTTCCTCAAAAGATAGTAATGACAAACACTGTGGAGGACTTTAAAAATGCCTGGGACAAGCATAAGGCTATCCTACGAACTAGATAAGTTTTTACTGTTAGGTAATAACGGGCAGACTTGCTGGGCCTATGGCTCTTATCTGCCGTCAATATTTAAGTTTCTATCGGCTAGATTTAGAGTTTTGTCGGTAACGACCCGCGTAGCTAACGCTGGCTTTTTCTGGCCGCACCTTTAAAATAACTCTGGTATTGAGAGTCCACAGAATGGCTGCGTTAGGCTCCAAAAAAGGAGCGTATTAGAGCATATTAACGCCACTGCCAACTCTCGATACCAGAGTTGCTTACGGAAGCGGCCAGCTTCAAAAAACGTGCTCGTGCACGATTCCCCCATAGGAAACAATGGGGCTGTTTGAGCTGAAAAAAAAACCTAACACCTGCAAAAAAGCCGCGTTCAGCTCCTAACGCAGCCCCATTGTTTGCTATGGGGGAAACACTTCCTACGTCTGCACCTAACACTCTAACATGTACCCCGAGTCTAAACACCCCTAACCTTACACTTATTAACCCCTATTCTGCCGCCCCCGCTATCGCTGACCCCTGTATATTATTTTTAACCCCTAATCTGCCGCTCCGTAAACCGCCGCTACTTACATTATCCCTATGTACCCCTAATCTGCTGCCCCTAACACCGCCGACCCCTATATTATATTTATTAACCCCTAATCTGCCCCCACAACGTCGCCTCCACCTGCCTACACTTATTAAACCCCTAATCTGCCGAGCGGACCGCACCGATATTATTATAAAGTTATTAACCCCCTAATCCGCCTCACTAACCCTATAATAAATAGTATTAACCCCTAATCTGCCCTCCCTAACATCGCCGACACCTAACTTCAAACATTTAACCCCTAATCTGCCGACTGGAGCTCACCGCTATTCTAATAAATGTATTAACCCCTAAAGCTAAGTCTAACCCTAACACTAACACCCCCCTAAGTTAATATAATTTACATCTAACGAAATTAATTAACTCTTATTAAATAAATAATTCCTATTTAAAGCTAAATACTTACCTGTAAAATAAATCCTAATATAGCTACAATATAAATTATATTTATATATAGCTATTTTAGGATTTATGTTTATTTTACAGGTAACTTTGCATTTTATTTTAACCAGGTACAATAGCTAAAATAGTTAAAATAATTACAAAATTACCTGTAAAATAAATCCTAACCTAAGTTACAATTAAACCTAACACTACACTATCAATAAATTAATTAAATAAAATACCTACAATTACCTACAATTAAACCTAACACTACACTATCAATACATTAATTAAATACAATATCTACAAATAAATACAATGAAATAAACTAACTAAAGTACAAAAAATAAAAAAGAACTAAGTTACAAAAAATAAAAAAATATTTACAAACATCAGAAAAATATTACAACAATTTTAAACTAATTACACCTACTCTAAGCCCCCTAATAAAATAACAAAGACCCCCAAAATAAAAAAATGCCCTACCCTATTCTAAATTACTAAAGTTCAAAGCTATTTTACCTTACCAGCCCTGAACAGGGCCCTTTGCGGGGCATGCCCCAAAGAATTCAGCTCTTTTGCCTGTAAAAAAACACATATAATACCCCCCCCCAACATTACAACCCACCACCCACATACCCCTAATTTAACCCAAACCCCCCCTTAAATAAACCTAACACTAAGCCCCTGAAGATCTTCCTACCTTATCTTCACCATACCAGGTTCACTGATCGATCCAGAAGAGCTCCTCCGATGTCCTGATCCAAGCCAAGCGGGGGGCTGAAGAGGTCCATGATCGGCTGAAGTCATCATCCAAGCGGGAGCTGAAGAGGTCCATGATCCGGCTGAAGTCTTCATCCAAGCGGGAGCTGAAGAGGTCCATGATCCGGCTGAAGTCTTCTATCAACGGCATCTTCAATCTTCTTTCTTCGGGAGCCATCATCTTCCATCCGACGCGGAACATCCTCTTCTCCCGACGCCTACTCGCTGAATGACGGTTCCTTTAAATGACGTCATCCAAGATGGCGTCCCTCGAATTCCGATTGGCTGATAGGATTCTATCAGCCAATCGGAATTAAGGTAGGAATATTCTGATTGGCTGATGGAATCAGCCAATCAGAATCAAGTTCAATCCGATTGGCTGATCCAATCAGCCAATCAGATTGAACTTGATTCTGATTGGCTGATTCCATCAGCCAATCAGAATATTCCTACCTTAATTCCGATTGGCTGATAGAATCCTATCAGCCAATCGGAATTCGAGGGACGCCATCTGGATGACGTCATTTAAAGGAACCGTCATTCGGCGAGTAGACGTCGGGAGAAGCGGATGTTCCGCGTCGGATGGAAGATGATGGCTCCCGAAGAAAGAAGATTGAAGATGCCGTTGATAGAAGACTTCAGCCGGATCATGGACCTCTTCAGCTCCCGCTTGGATGAAGACTTCAGCCGGATCATGGACCTCTTCAGCTCCCGCTTGGATGATGACTTCAGCGGATCATGGACCATCTTCAGCCCCCTGCTTGGGCTTGGATCAGGACATCGGAGGAGCTCTTCTGGATCGATCGGTGAACCTGGTATGGTGAAGATAAGGTAGGAGATCTTCAGGGGCTTAGTGTTAGGTTTATTTAAGGGGGGTTTGGGTTAGATTAGGGGTATGTGGGTGGTGGGTTGTAATGTTGGGGGGGGTATTGTATGGTTTTTTTTACAGGCAAAAGAGCTGAATTTCTTGGGGCATGCCCCGCAAAGGGCCCTGTTCAGGGCTGGTAAGGTAAAAGAGCTTTGAACTTTAGTAATTTAGAATAGGGTAGGGCATTTTTTTATTTTGGGGGGCTTTGTTATTTTATTAGGGGGCTTAGAGTAGGTGTAATTAGTTTAAATTGTTGTAATATTTTTCTAATGTTTGTAAATATTTTTTTATTTTTTGTAACTTAGTTCTTTTTTATTTTTTGTACTTTAGTTAGTTTTATTTCATTGTATTTATTTGTAGGAATTGTATTTAATTTATTATTGATAGTGTAGTGTTAGGTTTAATTGTAGATAATTATAGGTATTTTATTTAATTTATTTATTGATAGTGTAGTGTTAGGTTTAATTGTAACTTAGGTTAGGATTTATTTTACAGGTAAATTTGTAATTATTTTAACTATTTTAGCTATTAAATAGTTCCTTAACTATTTAATAGCTATTGTACCTGGTTAAAATAAATACAAAGTTACCTGTAAAATAAATATTAATCCTAAAATAGCTATATATAATTATAATTTATATTGTAGCTATATTAGGATTTATTTTACAGGTAAGTATTTAGCTTTAAATAGGAATAATTTATTTAAGAAGAGTTAATTAATTTCGTTAGATTAAAATAATATTTAACTTAGGGGGGTGTTAGTGTTAGGGTTAGACTTAGCTTTAGGGGTTAATACATTTATTATAATAGCGGTGAGCTCCAGTCGGCAGATTAGGGGTTAATAATTGAAGTTAGGTGTCGGCGATGTTAGGGAGGGCAGATTAGGGGTTATACTATTTATTATAGGGTTATTGAGGCGGGAGTGAGGCGGATTAGGGGTTAATAACTTTATTATAGTAGCGGTGCGGTCCGCTCGGCAGATTAGGGGTTAATAAGTGTAGGCAGGTGGAGGCGACGTTGAGGGGGGCAGATTAGGGGTTAATAAATATAATATAGGGGTCGGCGGTGTTAGGGGCAGCAGATTAGGGGTACATAAGTATAACATAGGTGGCGGTCGGCAGATTAGGGGTTAATTATTGTAGGTAGCTGGCGGTGACGTTGTGGGGGGCAGGTTAGGGGTTAATAAATATAATATAGGGGTTGGCGGTGTTAGGGGCAGCAGATTAGGGGTACATAAGTATAACGTAGGTGGCAGTCTGCAGATTAGGGGTTAAAAAAATTTAATCGAGTGGCGGCGAGTGTGGGGGGGGGGGCTCGGTTTAGGGGTACATAGGTAGTTTATGGGTGTTAGTGTACTTTAGAGTACAGTAGTTAAGAGCTTTATGAACCGGCGTTAGCCCAGAAAGCTCTTAACTACTGACTTTTTTCTGCGGCTGGAGTTTTGTCGTTAGAATTCTAACGCTCACTTCCGACACGACTCTAAATACCGGAGTTAGAAAGATCCCATTGAAAAGATAGGATACGCAATTGACGTAAGGGATCTGCGGTATGGAAAAGTCACGGCTGAAAAAGTGAGCGTTAGACCCTTTTTTGAATGACTCCAAATACCGGCGGTAGCCTAAAACCAGCGTTAGGAGCCTCTAACGCTGGTTTCTCACGGCTACCGCCAAACTCCAAATCTAGGCCTAAGTTTCTATGCTATGCAACCACTATATAGAGTGTTGGAGTGGCCTTGTGACATGAGTGTCACATGATCACAGTATGGAGTGGGGTTATTCTGAGTTATTTTCTTTTAAAGAGAAGAGTATCGGATAAACATATTCTTAATATGCCACTTACAATATATGAATTATTCTGAATATTGTTTATGTAGGTATTGTTGGCAATAATATTATTATTAGCAAATACTGGACAACGGTATTTATTATTGGTACTTTAACATAATTGTAATGGAGGTTTAGTGCTAAAATAATGGCACATATGTGATGTAGCTTCAGTTTTAAATAGGCTAAGGGTTACACACTTTGTGTATGTTTGTTATGCTTTTTGAAGATTATGTGGTCTTTGCAAAGGGTCAGAAGGTAGTCAAAACAATGACCAATATTAGTTTCTTTGTTGAAGAGTAACTTAGGTAGATGTCTGGAGCACTACATGGTCGGGGGTAGTGCTGCAATCTAGTGGCAAATGGATAATATTATTGCAAAGCTGCTGCTGTATAGTGCTTTACACACGTGCACGTTTCCTGAGCGTATTTTCTTGTTTTTCAGCAAAAGATATAAAGAGGATGAAGAAAATTTGATAATAGAAGCAAATTAGAAAAATGTCTAAAATTGCATGCTCTATCTAAATCACAAAATAAAAATGTTGGTTTCCATGTCACTTCAATGCAAGAGTTTAAGTTAAAAACCATGGAAATTGAACCTCCCCTCAAAGCATAAACTAATACGTTTTATATATATAATAAAGCAGAGAAAGCGCACTCAGACTTAAAAGGCATCTACCAGGGTGCAGGCACGGTTTGATACAGAATAGATTAAACTTGCACTCACTGGATTTTAGAAAAGGTGCTTTATTTAGCACAAAAAAGTGACATTTCGGGGGGTGATTGATCCCCGAAACGTCACTTTTTTGTGCTAAATAAAGCACCTTTTCTAAAAATCCAGTGAGTGCAAGTTTCATCTATTCTATATATATATATATATATATATATATTATTTTTTTTTATATACTTTCACATACACTACATTTTTCCTTCTTTTTTTAAAAACGATTTTCTTGAAACTACTGCACATTTTTTTCATATGTTTCATATCTCAACAATATTTGCATCTAGGTACTAGGGATTTAGGAGGTTGAGGGAGGCATTGTTGTTTTGTGGGAGGGGCAGTATTGGGAGGAGGCGGGGTCACAGGTGAAATTCTGAATACATATCTAATAGCAGCTTTTGAGTTGTACTCCCAGATATTGGTCTGTATGGTGCTGTAGTCTGGAGGACAGCAAAGTACCTACACCAATTTTCTGTAGCATGCATTTGTCTGTGAGAGAGACAAAGAGTCTGTGATAGTATGTTAGAGTGTCAGAGAGAATGAGGAGAAACTCTGAGAATATTTTTGTGAGGGAGTGATATATATATATCTATATATATACTGGGCACGATACGATATACGGCGTAGTTTTTGGCGCAAGCGAGGGAACCCGCACCGTCCGTAGTTTCACCTCGCACATCGGGGGTACTTACATATACGCCGCCCGGCAGTTGCTAAAGTGCCGTAAGTCGGATAAACTAGTGATGTCCTGAAATGAGTGTAACTACAAATTTCTGGAGTCGCCAGTGACTTACGGCACTTTAGAAACTGCCTGCGCCTAAAAAACTAACTAAAATATTAAATCTCCCGTAACTGTCTAACACGCCTCCCAAAAATCAGCCCGATACGTATACCCCTATATACGCAATCCCCCCTCTCACTCCTAATAATAAATGTATTAACCCCTAGACCAACAACCCCCCACAACGCAATAAGCCTAATTATTAACCCCTAAACACGCTATAGCCCACACCACAATAAACCTATCCTCCCGGAGCCTACCGCCACCTACATTATATGTATTAACCCCTAAAACCGCCGCTCGCGGACCCCGCGCTCCTAAATAAAGTGTTTAACCCCTAAACCGCCGCTCCTGGACCCCCGCCACCAGCTACATTAAATTTATTAACCCCTAATCTGACCCCCCTACACCGCCGCCACCTACATTAAATATATTAACCTCTAATCTGACCCCCCCTACACCACCGCCACCTACATTAAACATATTAACCTCTAATCTGACCCCCCCTACGCCGCCGCCACCCTACATTAAATATATTACTCCCTAAACCTAAGTCTAACCCTAACACCCCCTATCTTAATTATTATTTAAATAATCTAAATAATATTACTATATTAACTAAATTATTCCTATTTAAAACTAAATACTTACCTATAAAATAAACCCTATCGGCTAGATTAGGAGTTTTTCGGTAAAGACTAGCGTTGCTAACGCTCCTTTTTTTTCCAGCGCTCACTTTAAACAACGCTGGTATTACAAGTTTTCTGAATGGCTGCGTTAGCCTCAGAAAAGTGAGCGTTGAGCAAAATTTAGCTCCACTTCTACCTGTAATACCAGCGTTGCTTATGGTAGCGGTAAGCTGGCAAAACGTGCTCGTGCACTATTTCCCCATAGCAAACAATGGGGCAGTTTCGGCTGGAAAAAAACCTAACACCTGCAAAAAAGCAGTGTTCAGCTCTTAACGCAGCCCCATTGTTTCCTATGGGGAAACACTTTCTAAGTCTACGCCTAACACCCTAACATGAACCCGAGTCTAAACACACCCTAACCTTATACTTATTAACCCCTAATCTGCCGCCCCTGCTATCGCTGACACCTACATTATATTATTAACCCCCTAACCTGCCGCTCCGGACACCGCCACCACCTACATTATCCCTGATGAACCCCTAATTGCTGCGCCCAACATCGCGACACCTACATTATATTATTAACCCCTAATCTTCCGCCCCCAATGTCGCCGCCACCTACCTACACTTATTAACCCCTAATCTGCCTATCGGACATCGCCGCCAATATAATAAATGTATTAACCCCCTAAGCCGCCGCACTCCTGCCTCGCAAACACTATAATAAATTTTATTAACCCCCTAATCTGCCCTCCCTAACATCGCCGCCACCTACCTACAATTATTAACCCCTAATCTGCCGCCCCCAACGTCACCGCTAATATAATAAGTTATTAACCACTAAACCTAAGTCTAAACCCTAACACCCCCCTAACTTAAATATAATTTAATACATCTAAATAAAAATTACTATAATTAAATAAATTATTCCTATTTAAAACTAAATACTTACCTATAAAATAAACCATAAGATAGCTAAAATATAACTAATAATTACATAGTAGCTATTTTAGGATTTATATTTATTTTACAGGCAACTTTGTATTTATTTTAACTAGGCAGAATAGCTATTAAATAGTTCATAACTATTTAATAGCTACCTAGTTAAAATAATTACAAAATTACCTGTAAAATAAATCCTAACCTAAGTTACAAATACACCTAACAGTACACTACCATTAAATTAATTTAATAAATTACCTACAATTATCTAAACTAAATACAATTAAATAAACTAAACTATATTACAAAAACCAACCCACTAAATTACAAAAAATAAAAAAATATTAGAAGAATTTGAATCTAATTACACCTAATCTAAGCCCCCTAATAAAATAAAAAAGCCCGGGGGCGGAGCCAACTGCCGAAGCAGAAAGATGCATCTTTTTAGAGCTCCTGATATTTGCCTAAATATCTCTCTATATTGACCAAATTAGGGATTTATATACTAAGCCTAGCTTTTCATTAAGTTCTGGAGGGTAGAACTAAGGCTTTGATGAAGTTGAAAACATGATGGTAGACACCACATCGACATCCGAAATTTTTTTTGGCCTGCTACAATAGCTGAAAAGGACGAACCGCCATCTTAAAGAACTTCGCAGGGATGAAAGAAACAAATGAAAGCTCCAAAGCCTCAAGAGGTAACCCGCTACTTATTTATACCATAGCGGTAAATCTTCTATTCTAATGATGTGGTTCTACTGCTAGTGGAGTCGCTGTATCTCACTGACACATATATATTAGAAATCATCCCAGTTGGAGCTACTTTGGACAGTTAGAGAGACGAGGTGACAGCCTAGTGATTTTGGCACTAATACCCCCCTCTCGGTCTGAGTTGTTTTTTCTCACTGCATATACATGATGGGGGAGAACTACAAGGACTTGCACTTGCTACTTATAAATAAGGCTCACAAGATGGACACTCAATTTCATGCACTCACTGAGGCTTTAGAGTACAGCCCCCAGATAACGGAAGTCAAGTTACAGCTAACTCGAGATCTGCTACTGATCCCCCATTTGCGGGTCATTCAGAACTACTGCAATCCGGGTTACCCCCGGATGAGAAGCTGGGAAAGTACCTAGACCTCACTGCAAGATTCGGGAGCACAGATAAGACACCATCTTTGGGCAGCTCATTCTCCCTAGGCACAGCTGAAGAAGAAAACCCGTGGTTCTTACTTTGAGTTGTGGAAGGGAGCGGCGCACGCTGAGCAGATCTCAGCCGTTAACACATCTCAGCCCGTCCTCCTGCAACCCAGATGGGGAAATACACTTGCTGTCTCTGGCCTCGCACTGGGGAGATACAGCGGGTCGCTGGGGCCCAGGCTCGGAATCGCTACACCTCTGGCTGGCAGTTCACCTCATACTCCCATCCGGATCGGCCACTTATCCCTCACAGTAGTAAGCCACGCTCAGTCCCTAATCAACTTGCCAGACTTTCAGCACAGAGCTCTCTGCGGACTTGATTGGGAATCGGCTTGACTAATGGTGTTACCTAAGACCTGTAGACCCCAGTATATTCCCAGTATTTTGTTGAAGGCGCTACTTACATTATGTATATTGGGCCAGGTTTGACGTTAAATGAGTTTTAGTTTGTGTTCTATATATTACACTTTGTCTTACATCACACTCATGTCCCTACCTATATCTCACTGCCTTAGTGCAACCCCATAGTGTCCTTAAGAATGGCCTACACTGCGTCTTAGTCCTCTTATGTTTAATCAAAGCTCACCAAAGGCAGATAATTCCCTTGTGGGATCTTCTAACATATTAAGATTGTTAATTCCTTCAATGCTTGGTTTAACCCCACAGCCCTTCATCTTTAACCCCCTAATGTCACATAGTTTTATGGCACTGGTCATCCTAATTTCCTATAACATATTATACTACTGCTCACTGCAAGGTTGAATTGATTTTTTGTATATTGAAGTGTGAGCCCTTAAAAACATTAAGATTACTGCCGTAGTTTCCTGCATATTTTTGCCAAAAGTTTTACAATTCTACTGTATATGCGGATGTGATAAGTCCCACTATTAAGGTGTGTAAATGTTATGCTTTTATATTTCTCTGTATAAGACATCAACTGTTCATTAAGTGTTATATTATATGAGTTCCCTTGCTTATTCAGCCATACTATCTGTCTAGAACTGGTGTGGGTTAATTTGTCTAGGTAGTGGGGATATAACCAAGTATCAGATGCATTCACAGATGTATTAGGGAAATATTAATGCTATCTATTATTTTGAAACTACTACACTAAGTCTATGTAACTTTTAGATGTCATTAAGCGGGGTATCCTCTGCTTGAGTACCCAGAGCATGCCTGAATAGTTTATATGTTAATATGATCATTTTGGCCTGCAGACAATAGCCACATTTTTGGGCTAGTACCAGACAAGTATTCTAGGAACATACACTTTATTGTGAACTTCACACTGGCTCAAGGCCACATTAGCACCACTAGATAAGTGGTTATACGTTATCAGACTAGCCT
This sequence comes from Bombina bombina, assembly GCF_027579735.1. NCBI lineage: Eukaryota > Metazoa > Chordata > Amphibia > Anura > Bombinatoridae > Bombina > Bombina bombina. Next base: position 515,942,587 of record NC_069499.1, on the reverse strand, counting down.
TGGGGGCTATACTGATACCCTCAATGATGTTTTATCAGTTTGATATATGCTTTGCTTATAATCCATGACAACCCTCCACCTATTTCATGCTTGAGGCCCCCCCCCTACTTTGCCCCTTCTCCTTGTCATCTCGCCTATTAGGATTAATACTTTTGTAAAACACAGGTCACCTTTAAGTTAAGTTTATATATACCTGTCCCCATCTGACCAAATTTACACTTTTAAGTTACGGTGTACATTTCAATAGAGAGCATAACTTTTTTCTGCACACCACACATTGAAGATATACTACCTAGATCAACAGATAACTTGCGGTTGAGGAATGACGCTCTATCACTATTAGTATACCTATTAAAATGAGCCTATTTGCCTAAATATCTCTCTACTTGACCAAATTAGGGATTTATATACTAAGCCTAGCTTTTCATTAAGTTCTGGAGGGTAGAACTAAGGCTTTGATGAAGTTGAAAACATGATGGTAGAACCCCACATCGACATACGAAATTTTTTTTGGCCTGCTACAATAGCTGAAAAGGACGAACCGCCATCTTAAAGAACATTCACAGGGATGAAAGAAAACAAATGAAAGCTCCCAAAGCCTCAAGAGGTAACCCGCTACTTAATTTATATCATAGCGGTAAATCTTCTATTCTAATGATGTGGTTCTACTGCTAGTGAAGTCGCTTGTATTCACTGACACATATATCCTAGAATCATCCCAGTTGGAGCTACTTTGGACAGTTAGAGAGACGAGGTGACAGCCCTAGTGATTTTGGCACTAATATCCCCTCTCGGTCTGAGTTGTTTTTTCTCCACTGCATATACATGATGGGGGAGAACTACAAGACTTTGCACTTGCTACTTATAAATTATGGCTCACAAGATGGACACCTCAATTTCATGCACTCACTGAGGCTTTAGAGTACAGCCCCCAGATAACTGAAGTCAAGTTACCAGCTAACTCGAGATCTGCTACTGATCCCCCATCTGCGGGTCATTAAGAACTAACGGCAATCCGGGTTACCCCCGGATGAGAAGCTGGGAAAGTACCTAGACCTCACTGCAAGATTCGGGAGCACCGGATAAGACACCCATCTTTGGGCAGCCCTCATTCTCCCTAGGCACAGCTGAGAAGAAACCCCGTGGTTCTTACTTTGAGTTGTGGAAGGGAGCGGCGCACCGCTGAGCAGATCTCAGCGTTAACACATCTCAGCCCCGTCTCTTGCACCCAGATGGGGAAATACACTTGCTGTCTCTGGCCCCTCGCACTGGGGAGATACCGCGGTCGCTGGGGCCCAGGCTTCGAATCGCTACCACCTCTGGTTGGCAGTTCACCTCATACTCCCATCCGGATCGGCACTTATCCCCTCAAGTAGTAAGCCACCGCTCAGTCCTAATTCAACTTGCCAAGACTTTCGGCACAGAGCTCATCTGCGGACTTAGATTGGGAATCGGCTGACTATGGTGTTACCTAAGACCTGTAGACCCCAGTATATTCCAGTATTTTGTTGAAGGCGCTACTTACATTATGTATATTGGGCAGGTTTGACGTTAAATGAGTTTTAGTTTGTGTTCTATATATTACACTTTGTCTTACATCACACTCATGTCCCTACCTATATCTCACTGCCTTAGTGCAACCCCACATGTCTTAAGAATGGCCTACACTGCGTCTAAGGCCCTCTTATGTTTAATCCAAAGCTCACAAAGGCAGAGAATTCCCTTGCTGGGATCTTCTAACATATTAAGATTGTTAATCTCCTTCATGCTTGGTTTAACCCCCCACAGCCCTTCATCTTTAACCCCTAATGTCACATAGTTTTATGGCATGGTCATCCTAATTTCCTATAACATTAATTATACCTACTGCTCCACTGGCAAGGTTGAATTGATTTTTTGTATATTGAAGTGTGAGCCCTTAAAACATTAAGATTACTGCCGTAGTTTTCCTGCATATTTTCTGCCAAAAGTTTTACAAATTCTACTGTATATGCGGATGTGATACAGTCCCACTATTAAGGTGTGTAAATGTTATGCTTTTATATTTCTCTGTATAAGACATCCAACTGTTCATAAAGTGTTATATTATATGAGTTCCCTTGCTTATTCAGCCATACTATCTGTCTAGAACTGGGTGTGGGTTAATTTGTCTAGGTAGGTGGGGATATAACCAAGTATTAGATGCATTCACAGATGTATTAGGGAAATATTAATGCTAATCTATTTATTTTTTGAAACTACTACACTAAGTCTATGTAACTTTTAGATGTCATTAAGCGGGGTATCCTCTGCTTGAGTACCCAGAGCATGCCTGAATAGTTTATAAGTTAATATGTCAATTTGGCCACTGCAGACAATAGCCAAATTTTTGGGCTAGAACCAGACAAGTATTCTAGGAACCATACACTTTATTGTGAACTTCCCACTTGCTCAAGGCACATTTGCACACTAGATAAGTGGTTATACGTTATCAGACTAGCCCTTGGGGGCTATACTGATATCATTGATGTTTTATCAGTTTGATATATGCTTTGCTTATAATCCATGACAACCCTCCACCTATTTCATGCTTGAGGCTACTTTGCCCTTCTCCCTATGTCATCTCGCCTATTAGGATTAATACTCTTTGTAAAACACAGGTCACCTTTAAGTTAAGTTTATATATACCTGTCCCCATCTGACCAAATTTACACTTTTAAGTTAGGTGTACATTTCCAATAGAGAGCATAACTTTTTTCTGCACACCCACCACATTGAAGATATACTTCCTAGATCAACAGATAACTTGCGGTTGAGGAATGCCGCTCTATCACATATTAGTATACCTATTAAAATGAGCTGCTCTATAATATTTATGCTTATATCCGCTCTGAAAATCTTTATATATGTTTGAAGGTTTGTGCAAATTGGGGCATTGTTTATTGGGTTTTAATAGTTGTTTTTGTATTATCTGCCTTTCTTTTGTATTTTTTCTTCTTCTTTTTCTATTTTTTATTTTCCATATGAGTTAGATGTTCTATCAATACAAAGTTTGCATATCCTCTCTCATGTTCATATGTGTGTCAAGCTGCCAAGTACCATACGACTCGTAGTGTCATTTTATTCCACAGTTAAACAACTTTAGAGATTCCGCCATGTTCCTTAAATTACCTATATATATATATATATATATATATATATATATATATATGGCTCCGCCCTCCACCCTTTCCCTCATTTGCATAGCGGTGCTCACCCGCTGAATTTCCCCTCCCCTTACTAGGCCCACAAGTGGCCATGCAAAAAACAATTTCCCTCACCCACCCCTCATTGAATTCTTCAGGTCCAAAGTGACCCACAATGAACAAGCAGGGAATCATTTCTATTATTATTATTACAAGAAAAATGAGGTTCCATTTTCAGACACTTGCATTATATAACCACTACCACAGATTGCCACTTCTTATATATACGCACTATGTAACCTTGCCAAATAATACTAATACACTCCTTCCCGTAGTGTCGATAAGTAGCACCACTAGTAATTGGAAGGACATCCAAATACCTTTAAAGAAGCTCTAATTCCTTATGTTAAGTATACTTACCAATGTGATGACAATTGCTTTCCTATGTGGTAATCATTTACGTCTAACTGGTTTGTATTATCTATATCTGTGGTAGTGCTGTTCTCTTTGTTTGACTCGTAAGCACAATTATGTATTTGTACATTGATGCATGTTAAGTTGCTATTGTCACTGTTTCCAAAAACCTCAATAAAAAATTATTTAAAAAAATAAAAAATAAATAAAAAAGCCCCCCAAAATAATAAAATGCACTACCCTAAACTAAATTACAAATAGCCCTTAAAAGGGCCTTTTGTGGGGCATTGCCCCAAAGTAATCAGCTCTTTTACCTGTAAAAAAAAGAACAATCCCCCCCCAACATTACAACCCACCACCCAAACACCCCTACTCTAAAACCCACCCGATCCCCCCTTAAAAAAACCTAACACTACCCCATTGAAGATCACCCTACCTTGAGCCGTCTTCACCCAGCCGGGTCAAAGTCTTCATCCGATGGGGCAGAAGAGGACATCCAGACTGGCAGAAGTGTTCATCCTATCCGGGTAGAAGAGGACTTCCGGACCGGCAGACGTCTTCATCCAAGAGGCATCTTCTATCTTCATCCATCCGAGGAGGAATGGCTCCATCTTGAAGACCTCCGGCGCGGAGCATCCTTATAGGCTGACGACTAACGACGAATGAATATTCCTTTAAATGACGTCATCCAAGATGGCGTCCCTCGAATTCCGATTGGCTGATAGGATTCTATCAGCCAATCAGAATTAAGGTAGGAAAAATCTGATTGGCTGATTGGATCAGCCAATAGAATTGACCTCACATTCTGATTTTTCCTACCTTAATTCCGATTGGCTGATAGAATCCTATTAGCCAATCGGAATTCGAGGGAGGCCATCTTGGATGACATAATTTAAAGGAATATTCATTCGTCGTTAGTCGTCGGCCTAGAAGGATGCTCCGCGCCGGAGGTCTTCAAGATGGAGCCGTTCCTCGTCGGATGGATGAAGATAGAAGATGCCGCTTGGATGAAGACGTCTGCCGGTTTGGATGTCTTCTTCTGCCCGGATAGGATGAAGACTGCTGCCGGTCTGGATGTCCTCTTCTGCCCCATCGGATGAACACTTCGGCGCGGCTGGGTGAAGGCGGAGCAAGGTAGGGTGATCTTCAGTGGGGTAGTGTTAGTTTTTTTTAAGGGGGGATTGGGTGGGTTTTAGAGTAGGGGTATGTGGGTGGTGGGTTGTAATGTTGCGGGGGGGATTGTTCTTTTTTTTACAGGTAAAAGAGCTGATTACTTTGGGGCAATGCCCTGCAAAAGGCCCTTTTAAGGGCTATTTGTAATTTAGTTTAGGGTAGGGCATTTTATTATTTTGGAGGGCTTTTTTATTTTATTAGGAGGCTTAGATTAGGTATAATTAGTTTTAACTTCTTGCAAGATTTTTTTATTTTTTGTAATTTAATGGGGGGGGGGGTTTGTACTGTAGTTTAGTTTATTTAATTGTATTTTATTTTAGATCATTGTTGTTAATTTATTTAATTAATTTATTGATAGTGTAGTGTTAGGTGTATTTGTAACTTAGGTTAGGATTTATTTAACAGGTAATTTTGTAATTATTTTAACTAGGTAGCTATTAAATAGTTATTAACTATTTAATAGCTATTGTACCTAGTTAAAATAAATACAAAGTTGCCTGTAAAATAAAAATAAATCCTAAAATAGCTACAATGTAATTATTAATTATATTGTAGCTATCTTAGGGTTTATTTTATAGGTAAGTATTTAGTTTTAAATAGGAATACTTTATTTAATAATAGTAATATTATTTAGATTTATTTAAATAATAATTAAGTTAGGGGGGTGTTAGGGTTAGACTTAGGTTTAGGGGGTAATATATTTAATGTAGGTGGCGGCTGTGTAGGGGGGTCAGATTAGGGGTTAATAAATTTAATGTAGGTGGCGGCGGTTTAGGGGTTAAACACTTTATTTAGGTGCGGCGGGGTCCGGGAGTGGAAGTTTAGGGGTTCATACATATAATGTAGGTGGCGGTGGCTCCGGGGTGGCGGTTTAGGGGTTAATACACTTTATTAGGTATTGCGGTAGGGGATTGCGGTAGACAGGTAGATAGACATTGCTCATGCGTTAGGTGTTAGTTTTTTTTTTTGCAGGCATTTTAGGGAGTTACGGTGCTCCCATACTCAGCGCAAGGCCTGCTACGGCTGCATTTTATGGCAAGGTGAAAATGGAGTAAGATTTCTCCATTTTCGCCACGTAAGGCCTTGCACTGGATATTGGATACCGATTTATGACGTGGTCCCATGTTAGCCTATGGGAGTAACAATTGCGGGCGACGGGCGAAATATATGGGTGTAAGTTGTATGCTACGCCGTATATGTGATACCAAACCCGCGCTAAAACAGGCATTGCCGGCTTTTGGGCGTCGCTGCATATCGGATGGGGCCCCATGTATCTATTTATTTATCTATCTATTTTAGTTTAGAAGATCATAATATATATTAGTGTGCCTGCATGAGCAATTATTTATTGCAAGAATAATTAGAGATTCTGTAGCATCTCTTGTATTTGGTTTAACAAAGAGCTTTGTTAATCATTGTAGATAACAAAATTCACTATATTCACTAAAGAACATAATTTTAAAATAAGAGAAATACAGGATAATTGCAGTACACAAATTCAGAAAATATCTCCCACTCCCTCTGGCATGTTAACCCCGCTAGATTTTGGCTTTTTGCATGCGTTGGGTAGCACATGTATAAAAAGTTGAAGCAAAAGTTTTCACTTGCACACTAATCCGACAAGTGCAAAAAGCAAAGTTCGAATATTGTGACCTTGTTAACATATTCCCTGTAGGCTTCAATGGAGCGTGAACAGTATGTGTGTGGGGGGGGAACCTAACACCCTTACTCGCTCACTAACCTGATTGCATTTTCTCAAGTGTGCTAACCCAACATGAAAATATTAATATTCCATATTCCAATGTTCTTCACATAGAATAATATACTCTATGTATTCTTAAATACATATTTCTATATATATATATATATATATATATATATATATATATATATTTATTTTTTTTGGTAAAAGATATATATATATATATATATATATATATATATATATATATATATATATAGTATATATATACGTAGATAGAGAGCACTCTCACTTTCAAAATCCTAATGCCAGGGTGCCAGCAGGTAAATATACACAATGGAGGAAGGCACTCACTGGTCTTTTCATCAAAAAACTTTATTTAGCGTGACGTTTCGGGGACACGAGGAAGGGGAGTGTGTCCCCGAAACGTCACGCTAAATAAAGTTTTTTGATGAAAAGACCAGTGAGTGCCTTCCTCCATTGTGTATATATAGTATATATATATGATTATATTAAGGTATAGATATATACACAGATATATTTAGGAATATCTGTTTAAAAATACTAACTTAGAACATATTCCCCTATGTGACAAACATTGGAATTAAATACATAGTTAAAACACCTGAGACCTCATATTTTTTAGCCCTAATAACTTTTTATGCATTATTTTTATTAAATAATTTTTGTTAGACAATGTTATTATGAATGTAACTGTATTTTTAATTATAATTTTGATCTGTTTAGTGCAACTTTTTTGACTTGCATAACAGTTAATAAGAGCCCTATCCCGACGTGCGTTAAATTCAATTACGCTCAAGTGAATGCATTTACTTTCAACTCGTAATACTGCGCTACTTCTAACGCACGCAAAGAGCTGCGATAAACACCATTTTGCTTGTGTGCAACAGTTAGTGCTACTCGTAATCCAGCCCAAAATGTGTGGTTGTCTGGAGAAAAAAAAAAGTATCAATTTCTGCAAATATTATACAAGCAATACATTCAAATAAGTAATTTCTAAATAGACCACAAGAGGGCACATTATACACGTTAATCATTTGATTTTGAACATACTCGTCATTAAACTCTATTAATATTATTTTGTAAACAATTTTGGACTGTCACAAGAATGAAAACCTGTCAATCCTCTGAATTTTACACAAGAAAAAATTGGTTAATGTCAGCTTCAGGGAAATCAACGTTTTATTAATAGCTGATAGAATAAAGTCCACATTATGGGCTAGATTACGATTGGAGTGCAATTTAGTGCTCCTGCTCGTGCGTTAACTTCGCTAGATAGAGGCTTTTTGCTTGCGTCGAGTTGTACTTGAATTACAAGTTGAAAGTAAAAAAATATTGCAACCTCGTTAACTTCTTCTCCCATAGAAGTCAATGGAGCGTGAAATTCTCAAAAATATTAATATTTCCCATTTCAATTTTTTTCAAATAGCAGTTCTTAAATACATATTTTTATATATAACTGTATATTTCTATACCTGTATATCTATTCCTATAGATATCTAGGTATAGATATGTATTTTATATAAACAGTATCAAATATATATACAGAGCCGTAACTAGAAACCACAGGGCCCAGGTGCAAGAATCTAAGAAGGCCCCCCCCCCCACCCCCCACAAAAAAAGTGAATTTGATATATATATATATTTTATTATTAAAACACAGGAAAAAAAATGTGAATCAGATTACATGTATGCAAAAGGAGGTACCCTGTGCCCACAGTCTGTGAGATGGTCTGACTGATATAGTGACACTGTTTAACCCACCAGTACTGTATATAGTGAGTCAGTGACACAGTCTGTAATCTGCCGGTGAGATGGCTGGCCTGACCCTACCCGCCGCAGTACTTTATAAAGTGACCACAGCAGTCTGTGACATGGTCCAGCCCCCCCCGTACTGTATATAGTGGTACTGTATAGTGACACTGTTTACCCCCGCCCCCCCCATGCTGTAGTAACAAGGTCTGTAATTTGCTGGTTCCTCAAACATACACACAAACATACACACATACATGCATAAATACACACACAGTCACATACACACATACACACATGCATAAATACACACACAATCACATACATACATACACACATACACACACATAAACACCAATGGGTAAAACAGAAACATTAACCCCAGTAGACACTAGTGAAGCATCATGTCACACTCACATGATATCAGTGCAGGCAGTGGCAGGTCAACGTTTTTTATTGTAAATTTTTTTATTTTTTTTTAAAGCTGGGCCCCCACCCCTTGGGGGCCCAGTCGCAATTGCGACCTCTGCACCCCATGTAGTTTCGCCCCTGTATATATATATATATATATATATATATATATATATATATATATACTAGTCCTAAAGAGCGTTCACATGGGCCATTTTTTGCAGTACATCGGTCCCACCCCTTGCTCTCTCTCTCCTCCTCGCTTTTGCTCTCTCTCCCCCTCTCTTTTGCGCTCTTTCGCTCCACCTCTCTTTTGCTCTCTCTCCCCCCTCTCTTTTGCTCTCTCTCTCCCCCTCTCTTTTGCTCTCTCTCCCCTCTCTTTTGCTCTCTCTCCCCTCTCTTTTGCTCTTTCCCCCCTCTTTTGCTCCCTCTCCCCCCTCTCTTTTGCTCTCTCTCCCCCTCTCTTTTGCTCTCTCCCTTCTCTCTTTTGCGCTCTCTCCCCCTCTCTTTTGCTCTCTCTCTCTCCCCCACTCTTTTGCTCCCTCTCCCCCTCTCTTTTGCTCTCTCTCCCCTTCTCTTTTGTGCTCTCTCTACCTCTCTTTTGTACTCTCTCTCCCCTCTCTTTTGCGCTCCCTCCCCTCTCTTTTGCTCTTTCCCCTCTCTTTTGCTCCCTCTCCCCCCTTCTCTTTTGCTCTCTCTCCCCCTCTCTTTTGCGCTCTCTTGCTCCACCTCTCTTTTGCGTTGTCTATCCCCTCTCTTTTTCTCTCTCCCCTCTCTTTTGCTCTCTCTCCCCCTCTTTTTTGCTCTTTCCCCCTCTCTTTTGCTCTCTCTCTCCCCCCTCACTTTTGCTCTCTCTCTCCCCCCTCTCTTTTGCTCTCTCCCTTCTCTCTTTTGCGCTCTCTCACCCTCTCTTTTGCTCTCTCTCTCTCTCCCCCTCTCTTTTGCGCTTTCTCTCTCCCCATCTCTTTTGCGCTCTCTCTTCCCCTCTCTTTTGCGCTCTCTCTCCCCTCTCTCTTTTGCGCTCTCTCTCCCCCCTCTCTTTTGCGCTCTCTCTCTCCCCCTCTCTTTTGCGCTCTCTCTCCCCCTCTCTTTTGCGCTCTCTCCCTCTCTTTTGCGCTGTCTCTTCCCCCTCTCTTTTGCGCTCTCTCAATCTCCGCCCTCTCTTTTGTGCTCTCTCTCTCCCCCTCTCTTTTACGCTCTCTCCCCTCTCTTTTGCGCTTGTGTGGTTGTCTGGAGAAAAAAAAGTATCAATTTCTGCAAATATTATACAAGCAATACATTCAAATAAGTAATTTCTAAATAGACCACAAGAGGGCACATTATACACGTTAATAATTTGATTTTGAACATACTCGTCATTAAACTCTATTAATATTATTTTGTAAACAATTTTGGACTGTCACAAGAATGAAAACCTGTCAATCCTCTGAATTTTACACAAGAAAAAATTGGTTAATGTCAGCTTCAGGGAAATCAGCGTTTTATTAATAGCTGATAGAATAAAGTCCACATTATGGGCTAGATTACGATTGAAGTGCAATTTAGTGCTCCTGCTCGCGCGTTAACTTCGCTAGATAGAGGCTTTTTGCTTGCTTTGGGTTGTACTTGAATTACAAGTTGAAAGTAAAAAAATATTGCAGCCTCGTTAACTTCTTCTCCCATAGAAGTCAATGGAGCGTGAAATTCTCAAAAATATTAATATTTCCCATTTCAATTTTTTTCAAATAGCAGTTCTTAAATACATATTTTTATATATAACTGTATATTTCTATACCTGTATATCTATTCCTATAGATATCTAGGTATAGATATGTATTTATATAAACAGTATCAAATATATATATATATATATATATATATATATATATACTAGTCCTAAAGCCCGTTCACACGGGACATTTTTTGCAGTACATCGGTCCCACCCCTTGCTCTCTCTCTCCCCCTCGCTTTGCTCTCTCTCCCCCTCTCTTTTGCGCTCTCTTGCTCCACCTCTCTTTTGCTCTCTCTCCACCCTCTCTTTTGCTCTCTCTCCCCCCTCTCTTTTGCTCTCTCTTCCCTCTCTTTTGCTCTCTCTCCCCTCTCTTTTGCTCTTTCCCCTCTCTTTTGCTCCCTCTCCCCCCTCTCTTTTGCTCTCTCCCCCTCTCTTTTGCACTCTTTCTCTCCCCTCTCTTTTGCACTCTCTCCCCTCTCTTTTGCTCTTTCCCCTCTCTTTTGCTCCCTCTCCCCCCTTCTCTGTTGCTCTGTCTCCCCCCTCTCTTTTGCGCTCTCTCGCTCCACCTCTCTTTTGCGCTCTCTACCCCCTCTCTTTTGCTCTCTCCCCCTCTCTTTTGCTCTCTCTCCCCCCTCTTTTTTGCTCTCTCCCCCTCTCTTTGGCTCTCTCTCTCCCCCCTCTCTTTTGCTCTCTCTCTCCCCCCTCTCTTTTGCTCTCTCCCTTCTCTATTGCGCTCTCTCCCCCCTCTCTTTAGCTCTCTCTCTCTCCCCCTCCCTTTTGCGCTTTGTCTCTCCCCATCTCTTTTTTACGCTCTCTCTCTTCCCCTCTCTTTTGCGCTCTCTCTCTCCCCCTCTCTTTTGCGCTCTCTCTCCCCCCTCTCTTTTGCGCTCTCCCACTCTCTTTTGCGCTCTCCCCCTCTCTTTTGCGCTCTCTCCCTCTCCCCTCTCTTTTGCACTCTCTCTCCCCCTCTCTTTTACGCTCTCTCCCCTCTCTTTTGCGCTCTCTCTCCCCTCTCTTTTGCGCTCTCTCCCCCTCTCTTTTGTGCTCTCTCCCCCTCTCTTTTGTGCTCTCTCTCTCCCCCCTCTCTTTTGCTCTGTCTCTCTCCTTTCACTTTTGCACTCTCTCTCCATCTCTCTCTTTTGCTCTTTCCCCCCCCCTCTCTCCCCACTCTCCCCCTCTTTTGCTCTCTCTCCTCCTCTCTATTGCTCTCTCTCCCCCTTCTCTCCCCCCTCTCTCCCCCCTCTCTCCCCCCTCTCTCTCCCCCTCTCTCTCTCCCCTCTCCCCCCTCTTTTGCTCTCTCTCCCCCTCTCTATTGCTCTCTCTCCCCCCCTCTCTCCCCCTCTCTTCTTTTGCTCTCTCTCTTCCCCTCTCTTTTGCTCTCTCTCTCCCCCTCTCTTTTGCTCTGTCTCTCTCCCCTCTCTTTTGCTCTCTCTCTCCATCCCTCTCTCTTGCTCTCTCTCCCCCTCTCTCTCCCCCCTTTTTTGCTCTCTCTCCCCCTCTCTATTGCTCTCTCTCCCCCTCTCTCTCCCCTCTCTTCTTTTCCTCTCTCTCTTCCCCTCTCTTTTGCTCTCTCTCTTTCCCCCTCTTATTTTCGCTCTCCCCCTCTCTTTTGCTCTCTCTCCCACGCTCTCTTCCCTCTTTCCCCTCTCTTTTGCTCTTTACCCTCTATTTTGCTCTCTCTCCCCCTCTCTTTTGCTCTCTCTTACCTGCTATTTAGCTCTTTCCCATCTCTTTTGCTCTCTTCCCCTCTCCTTCTATCTCCTACCTCTCTCGCAACTGTGCCCGGCAACACCCAGCCATGCCCCTGCATACGTCCGGTCACGCCCACTCACATCCCGACCACACCCGGCCATGCCCACTTACGCCCACCGTGCTGCTGCAGATCAGGTAGACTCTAAGGGCAGGTGTGTTTGTCCTCGTGCTGTCTCTACTGCGCCTGACAGCTTCGGACAAACACACTTGGCCTTTTATATTATAGGATATATATATATATTTCATAATAAAAAGTAAATTATTTTCTTTGTGAAGAACATTGGAATGTAAAATATATAAAAACAGGGCTGGTGCTAGATTTTTTGGCTACACAGGTGAAGACACATTATACCCTTCCATGACTGCTTCTTGACAAAATGTTCTAATTGTTGGTTAAGCAAATATAGATAATTATCTAATGATACAGAAAATAGTTTTCAGTTATCACATCAAATTGTTGACTGTTAATCTGATTTATTTTTTATAACTATAATAGCTATGATGGTTAATTGCTGCATGACATACTGTACGAAAGTGGTGTCTCTGCACAACATAGCAAATAAGTGGTGACTCTGCATAATGAATCAAACAGTGTTTACGATATATAAAATGCAAAAACCTGGAGGCAGAATGACCTATTTTCTTTTTCACAAATATACTAGCATGTCAAACAGGAAAATGTATCAAGCTGTAGAGAACCTTTCCACCTGCAATTGTCACTTGGCAAAATGTAAGACTGCGCAAGAGCTCTGGTGTTCAATCCTGTCACCCGTTCTTAGGCAACCAATTGCATTAGAGCAGGGCCTGTCAATCACCCCAAACAAGCAAGTCTGGGGTGATTTATATCTGCCATCAAGCATAATAAGCAAAGACTGCTTCTAAAATGTGTGGTTGTAAAATCCCTCTTCAAGTTCTCAGAAGCTGCAAATACATCTTGATACATTTTCCCATAAGTATACATTTTCCAATCACTGCAATAAATCGCATTAATTTGCAATGGAGTACTGACAAATGCTGGCCAGAGACCAGTACAATTCACTTATTTTGGACAAATGTCACTGTATGGTGATGATAATGACATTTATACACTAATAAAAACAATACTCTGCTCTATATGATAATGCAAGGCATCTATACACTAATAAACATGCTGCACTGTATAGTTAATACAGAATACATATACACTGATAGCATATGTGCTGTATGGTATAATGATGTGAGTTCATACACTAAAAACAGAATAGGCAGCCCTGTATAATGATAATGGGTTCCTATTTATTTTGGAGAATATGAAAATAAATGAGCGCCTATCAATCCCAGTAATACCCATTAGGATGTGGGTGGAGGCGAGTCCCACAGCTGTCACTGGCTCCACTAACCTTTATGAGAGCGCAGGGGCTGTACAGTGAGATCATTTAGCTAGATGCTTCCAGCTGTTCTGGTGGACGTGTGCTCTCTGCCTTCCTATGTTTCAGGGAAGCCCCCTTCCATTATAGCCAATATGCTACCATATATAGCCCCTACTATAAAGCCTAAATAGCCTAACTAGGCAGCAAAAACAATAAATATACACAGGGGTTACAGCCAGACATATACGTGCTAATGTCTACAATGTTAACTATATTCTAATAACTACAAAACATACTAATTATAGCTTAGGTGCATGTATACACATACACTGTGTATATATATATATATAAATATATTTGTGTATTTTTAAAAATGTAAAAAATGTGCCTAGGGCAGCAAAAAACCTAAATATGCCACTGAGGATTCTCACCACTACAGCCACTATCCTCCTACTACAGTGTGTGTGTATAAACCTGAGGGGGGGCAGCAGAATTTTGAGTGCCTAGGGCAGCACAAAACCTAAATATGCCACTGAGGATTCTCACCACTACAGCCCCTATCCTCCCACTACAGCCCCTATCCTCCCACTACAGCTCCTATCCCCCCACTACAGCCTCTATCCCCTCACTACAGCCCCTATCCCCTCACTACAGCCCCTATCCCCCCCCCATCCCCTCACTACAGACCCTATACCCTTAGGCGCGTGCTTAGCCTGCCTCTATTGTAGCACTGACCCTGCATATAAATATACAAAATGATTCATTACAACTACTACACCAATTCTATGTTTTTGTTTAGTGAACAAAGCAGTGGTTGCTGATATATGGAGGTTAAAGTAACTTATTTTGATATATTTTGAGTATGCTAAGTAGAAACAAAAAGCTTACATAATTCTGAATATATGCCCAGTAATAACTTTTGCCGATTATTAGAATTGTAACCCCCAGATATTGGTCTGTATGGTGCTGTAGCCTGGAGGGCAGGACGTGCCTGCACCAATTTTTTTGTAGCAGGCATATGTCTGTGAGTGAGATTGTGAGATTTTCAGAGTGCCTGTGAGAGTCTGGCTTGAGAGAGGTGAAAGAGTGAGATAGATAGATAGATAGATAGATGTGTGTGTGTAAGTAAGACTGCACACACACTGTAATGAGGTTGCTGTTGCATCTCTTTAGAAGTGAGTATATGGTTAAACAAATAGCTTTGTCATTCCTTGTAGATAAAAAGGGAAACATCATATTCACTAAAGAACATTCATTTAACATTAGAGAAATAAAGAAAAACAGACATACATTTTTACAATAAAAACATAGGAATTCAGTGGCAGAAACCTTATGTTTTACTTCTGAAAATTCCGAAAATATCTCCCCCCCACACAGATTGTGTGGTTGTTTGGAGGGAATTTTTATTTTTTATTTCTGCAAATATTGTACTAGCAAAACCTTCAAATCAGTAGTTTCTAAATAGGGCCACAAGTGGGCACAATATACAAGATAATAATTTGAGTTTGAACATCCTCATGTTAAACTCTGTTAATACCATTCTGTAAACAATTTTGGGCTGTCACAAGAATGAAAACCTGTGAATCCTATGAATGCTACAGAAATAATATCTTAAAAAATAACTATGAATAGTCCTCCATTCCCTGGTATGTGTGAATGAGTGGGTAGAACTGAATTGAATTATTTTTAATGTATTATGTATAAATATGTTTTCTTTCCACAGCAAAGGATTGATCAATATCAGCTTCAAGGAAATAATCATTTTATAAATGACTAATGGCATAAAATCCACATTATGGGCCAGATTACAAGTGGAGTGCTAATTCCGATTTTCCTAGCTTTAGTGTAGCTATAATCTAGATTTTATTAAAGACACAGAGACAAATATTTTGCATTACTTTCAATTCACTGCTCCGACAGCTTTTAAAAGTACATAAAGTTAGATATAGTATACAAATAACAAGTGAAACATCACAGAAAACAAAAGAACCAATGAGGAGAGGTCCATGGAAACAGCAGGAGATATCAACCAATCAGCATGCTCATAATGACCATTATCAGACCAGAGAGCACCAATACCTCCTCTTTCATGTTTGATGCGAAGAGGTAATAGTGACATCAGCGAAGGTAAGAATTAACTACAACACCAAAACAACTGGAAGAAAAAAATCCAATAACAAAAATTTAGAGTCATTCTGAAAACGGAGTGTAGAAACTTGAGGTTGAGGCAGGAAAGAATTCTCTTGGGAATCCAACTTTGTTGCAGCAGATCTTTAAGAAGGTGATTTAGAAGATGAGGAGAGGAAGGAACATTCAAATCAGTTGAAGGAGACGTTTTGAGAGGTAGATGCTGCAAATAAGAATATATATTAATACAAATTCACCATAAGATAAAACAGATATTAGTCTCTGTGTGTTTAATAAAATCTAGATTATAGCTACAGTAAAGCTAGGATAATCGGAATTTTATTACACGACCACAGACTTATATTTTGCTAGATTAAATCAAAATGGATCATAAAATTAAAGAAAAAGCAGTGTTATTAATAGGTTTAAAATAAAACCGTCTGAAAGAGGAGTCCGAAGACCAATCTACTGCATTTAAAATATCTTGGATGGTAGAAGATTTTAATAAAGCTTTGGAGGCAGAAGCTCCATGAATGGGGTGATTCTTCCACACCAGAGAAGAGCATAATCTGTTTACCCACCTGGCAATAGAGGTAGAGGTGACAGGTTTAAAGGGAGAAACAAAAGAGATAAGAAGCTGAGGAGAAGAAGAATGATGAAAGGGTTAACTACGGGAAAGGTATTTTTTCAAACAGAGGACAACACATACATTAGGTTGATCAGGGAAAAAAGGATAGGAGATTGATTTAGAAAGACATTTAGTTCTTCTACAAATAGTAAAGGTGACACCAAAAGGAGAAAACATTTGAGACTTAATATCAATAGAGTGGACATCAGAGACTCTGCGAAAGGAGAGCAGACATAAAAGAGTGGCAAGTTTAGCTGATAGTTGCTTAAAGGGACATTCCAGCCAAAATTGAAATCCACAAGGCTACATTTCAGTTTTGAATAGAAGCATTTTTGTAATATACATGTATTAGCAAAAATGCTTCTAATAAAAGCTATAACTGTTTCAAAAGTGTATATAAGCATGCACCGTGCACCAGCATTTTAAACACAGCACTTGTTTAGAGAGCCTAAGATGCTTGTACCATCTGGTAATGACTCAACTTGTTATTTATTGACATGATTACAACCCCCACTGGTGTTCTGAGCAGCTGCAGTATGTAAAATGCTGGTGCACTGAGAATATATAGCTATGCCTCACATGCACTTGCAGAGGAAAATGTTAACACTAAAACAGGGATAACTTTTACTAGAAGCATTTTTGACAATACATGTATATTGCAAATATGTTTCTATTCAAAGATTTAATTTATCTATGTGCATTTATATTTTGACCGGAATGTCCATTTAAGAGAAAGCAGATCATTAGAGGGACATTTATTAATGAAGGAGAGGACCAAATCAACGTCCCAGAAGAAGGACTATTTAGAAGTAGGAGGTTTCTGAATCCGGATTGCCTTAAGAAGTCTACAAACTTGGTGGAGTTTTCCAACCTGAGTATTATTAATAAGGACATGGCTAGCTGAAATAGCAGAACTGGCTATATTGATTGATCTGTAGGCAAGACCCAAATCAAAGAGGAAAGAGAAGTAATCTAATATATGATTTAGAGGAGCTGAAAAGGGATCCAAGTCCCTTTAGACACACCAGCTAGACCATTTAGACCAAGCTGAGAGATAACATCGTTTGGTTCCAGGAGGCCACGATTCTTGTAATAAAGATCGAGTTTGAGCCAAAAGTCTGTCGAGAGACCAGGATCCCCTGAAAGCATCCAAGCCACAAAGATTAGGGAGCCTGATTCCAACAGAGGATGAGGATTGCCTAAGGGATCCAGGAGGAGATGATGGAGAGATGGAAGAAGTAGGGGAGAATGGAAAGAGAGTTCCAGGTGAGAAGGATACCAGGGCTGAGACAGCCAAAGGGGAGTGATGAAGAGAAGAGACAGCTGATTCCTGCAAAGGGAAGCTAGAGTTTGGGCAATCATAGAGAAAGGAAGGAAAGAATAACTTCCTAATAGGGGCAAATTCTGAAGAAATGCGTACACAGCAGAAGCCTCTGGATCCAACTGAAAAAGGGTTTGTTTTGAAATTTGGAGTGAAAAGTGAAAAGATCCAGATTGAAAGGACCTCTGAGAGAAGATATTTTTAAGAAAATGTTCCTGTCCAATTTCCAGTCGCTGAAGTCGTTTAAATAGCGAGAACCCCAATCTGCAGCTTGGTTGGATAGGCCAGGAATATATTCTGCGGAAATAGAGATGTTCTTGTCTAAGCAGAAGTGAATAAAACTTTTTGTGAGATCCGACAGTGGTTTTGATTTTGTGCCTCCTAAGCAATTTAGATACCGGACAGCTAAAAGATTGTCCATACGAAGGAGGACTGAGATAGGAAGATTTGATTTAAGGAAACTCTGAAATGCAAAAGATCCTGCCAGGAGTTCTTTGCAATTGATATGAAGATTGGATTCTGCCAAGGTCCATTTTCCTCTGGTGATTGAAGAACTGCAATGAGCTCCCCAACCAGATTGCTGACATCCGATTCTATGATGAAATCTGGAACAGAACCGAAAATGGGCTTGCCATTGCAGGCTTCTATGTTTTGAATCCACCAGATAAGTTCTTCTTTGGCTTCTGAAGAATGAGAGATGCGGTGATGATAAGAAAAAACTTTTTGGAGATGGGAGATTTTCAGGCGTTGAAGAGACCGACTGAAGAGGGGCTGGGAAGATGGCCTGAATTGAGGATGAGAGAAGACCGATGCTAAAGCTCTTAAAGGGAAGCAAGATTTCTCGAGAAGAGAGGAAATTTCTTTCTTGATGTTCTTCAATTTTTCCAGAGGTAGACTTAAAGTGGAATCTAAGGTAGTGATCTGGAAATCTAGGAACACAATGGATTGAGACGAAAGAAGAGAGGATTTCTCTTTGTTGATAATAAATCCTAGATTCTCCAAAATTGAAGAAGTAGTGTTCAGATGAAGCAGAAGAGTAGAAGGGTCTTGATTCATGATAAGGATGTCGTCTAGATATACAATCATACGGATTCCTCTGAATCTTAACCAAGCAATGACTGGTTTCAAGATTTTTGTCAAAATTCAGGGGGCGGAAAGAAATCCAGAAAAAAAAATAAAAAAAAAAATCCAGGGTGCAGATGATAGACCAAATGGAAGGCATGTGAATTGCCAAAGTGTTTGTTTCCAAAAGAAACGAAGGAATTTCCTGTGGTAACAATGGATCGGAACGGTAAGTTATGCATCCTTGAGGTCTAATCTGACAAGCCAATCCTTGTCTGGAAGTGAGTCCCTCAGAAGATGGATACCTTCCATCTTAAAATGTTGGTATGTGACATAAAGATTTAAGGTCTTGAGGTTGATGACTGGATGGAACTGTCCATTCTTTTTTTTACTAGGAAAATATTGCTTATCTAGCTGTCTTTTTCTGAAGGGGCGAGCTCTACTGCTTGTTTTGAGACATTTCTGAATCTATGGCAGAGAGAACAGTGTCTGAAAAGAGAATTGGATGAGGATGGACAACTTGGATAGGGATAGAAGCGAAATCTATGAGGACTCAAGAAATAGTCTGAAGGATCTATGGATCTGAGGTTATTAGGAGCCAATTTGGAAGGAAATGAGCTAGACGACCACCCATCTTTTTTAGGGAAAAATGAGAAAAGAGAGGAAGAAGAGGAATAACCTGATGGGGTTCTAAAGCGGCCTCTTGATCTCGGACCTCTTGGCCAGAAGCGTGGTCTTGTGGGGAAGAAAGGAGCTGTGAATTGTTGTTGTTTCTGCAGTAAATATTGGGGTCTAGAAATGAATGGTTGATGACCGGGAAAACTACCCCTTCTTTTTCTGGCCCTATCAAAAAGGAGACGAGGATTTTGGTATAGAGTCTTTTAATAGCGCTGTGGAATCTGTTGGCGCTCTACAAATACCTGATAATAATAATAATAAAATAAAAATAAAAATATATATATATACACAGAAGAGAGTTAGTAAAGTGCACAATAATGAAGGAAGCTCCCTGTATAGGGATTTAAATGAAACACTCTCCCAATAATTGGAACAGAAGTTAATGTAATATAATATAGCCCAATCCAAATCAACAGATGAACAAAACGACAGTGCTGTGAGTAAGTCTTGAGTAAAGTAATAAGCAAACTCCTTCCACAGGACTCTTGAAACAAACAAACAGCAAGACAAAGCAGTCCGTGTGAGACTTGACAAAGTCAAAAGAAGCCACTGGCTGTACTCACTATCGTAGACGGTGCTGTGTTATTCCTGTCCCTCAGGCTCAGGCTCAGCAAATGGAATGCAATCTCCCTGAAACTCCAAGTACCATGATACAATGTGGCCCAAATCCGGAAAAGTATTTCTTTAAGGAATGCCTTTAGTTGCTGGAACGTTAAAGAACCCACAAAGCATGCATCAGTAACCAAAAAGCCCCCACTGATTTTAATAAAATAAAAACACAAATACTACCTTATTTACTGCACGTAATTAAACTTTGTATTCTAAAATATCTAAGCTTTAAACAAGCGTACGATCACTGGAAAATAGGCTTATTGTATGTTGTTGTGCAATAAAACTTCTTTTCTCCAACATAGGTGTGTCCGGTCCACGGCGTCATCCTTACTTGTGGGATATTCTCTTCCCCAACAGGAAATGGCAAAGAGCCCAGCAAAGCTGGTCACATGATCCCTCCTAGGCTCCGCCTTCCCCAGTCATTCTCTTTGCCGTTGTACAGGCTTATTCTGGGTTTGCTATTGTGGCGCGCAGAGCGCTTTGGTTGAAATCTTGGTCAGCGGATGCGTCTTCCAAGAACAAATTGCTTAACATTCCTTTCAAGGGGAAAACGCTGTTTGGCCCTGACTTGAAAGAGATTATCTCTGATATCACTGGGGGTAAGGGCCACGCCCTTCCTCAGGATAGGTCTTTCAAGGCCAAAAATAAACCTAATTTTCGTCCCTTTCGTAGAAACGGACCAGCCCCAAGTGCTACGTCCTCTAAGCAAGAGGGTAATACTTCTCAAGCCAAGCCAGCCTGGAGACCAATGCAAGGCTGGAACAAGGGAAAGCAGGCCAAGAAGCCTGCCACTGCTACCAAGACAGCATGAAATGTTGGCCCCCGATCCGGGACCGGATCTGGTGGGGGGCAGACTCTCTCTCTTCGCTCAGGCTTGGGCAAGAGACGTTCTGGATCCTTGGGCACTAGAAATAGTCTCCCAAGGTTATCTTCTGGAATTCAAGGGGCCTCCCCCAAGGGGGAGGTTCCACAGGTCTCAATTGTCTTCAGACCACATGAAAAGACAGGCATTCTTACATTGTGTAGAAGACCTGTTAAAAATGGGAGTGATTCATCCTGTTCCTTTAGGAGAACAAGGAATGGGGTTCTACTCCAATCTGTTCGTAGTTCCCAAAAAAGAGGGAACATTCAGACCAATCTTAGATCTCAAGATCCTAAACAAGTTTCTCAAGGTTCCATCGTTCAAAATGGAAACCATTCGAACAATTCTTCCTTCCATCCAGGAAGGTCAATTCATGACCACGGTGGATTTAAAGGATGCGTATCTACATATTCCTATCCACAAGGAACATCATCGGTTCCTAAGGTTTGCATTCCTGGACAAGCATTACCAGTTTGTGGCACTTCCGTTCGGATTAGCCACTGCTCCAAGGATTTTCACAAAGGTACTAGGGTCCCTTCTAGCGGTGCTAAGACCAAGGGGCATTGCAGTAGTACCTTACTTGGACGACATTCTGATTCAAGCGTCGTCCCTTCCTCAAGCAAAGGCTCACACGGACATTGTCCTGGCCTTTCTCAGATCTCACGGGTGGAAAGTGAACGTAGAAAAAAGTTCTCTATCTCCGTCAACAAGGGTTCCCTTCTTGGGAACAATAATAGACTCCTTAGAAATGAGGATTTTTCTGACAGAGGCCAGAAAATCAAAACTTCTAAACTCTTGTCAAATACTTCATTCTGTTCCTCTTCCTTCCATAGCGCAGTGCATGGAAGTAATAGGTTTGATGGTAGCGGCAATGGACATAGTTCCTTTTGCGCAAATTCATCTAAGACCATTACAACTGTGCATGCTCAGTCAGTGGAATGGGGACTATACAGACTTGTCTCCGACGATACAAGTAGATCAGAGGACCAGAGATTCACTCCGTTGGTGGCTGTCCCTGGACAACCTGTCACAGGGGATGAGCTTCCGCAGACCAGAGTGGGTCATTGTCACGACCGACGCCAGTCTGGTGGGCTGGGGCGCGGTCTGGGGACCCCTGAAAGCTCAGGGTCTTTGGTCTCGGGAAGAATCTCTTCTCCCGATAAATATTCTTGAACTGAGAGCGATATTCAATGCTCTCAAGGCTTGGCCTCAGCTAGCAAAGGCCAAGTTCATACGGTTTCAATCAGACAACATGACGACTGTTGCGTACATCAACCATCAGGGGGGAACAAGGAGTTCCCTGGCGATGGAAGAAGTGACCAAAATCATTCAATGGGCGGAGACTCACTCCTGCCACTTGTCTGCAATCCACATCCCAGGAGTGGAAAATTGGGAAGCGGATTTTCTGAGTCGTCAGACATTTCATCCGGGGGAGTGGGAACTCCATCCGGAAATCTTTGCCCAAATTACTCAATTGTGGGGCATTCCAGACATGGATCTGATGGCCTCTCGTCAGAACTTCAAGGTTCCTTGCTACGGGTCCAGATCCAGGGATCCCAAGGCGACTCTAGTAGATGCACTAGTAGCACCTTGGACCTTCAAACTAGCTTATGTATTCCCGCCGTTTCCTCTCATCCCCAGGCTGGTAGCCAGGATCAATCAGGAGAGGGCATCGGTGATCTTGATAGCTCCTGCGTGGCCACGCAGGACTTGGTATGCAGACCTGGTGAATATGTCATCGGCTCCACCATGGAAGCTACCTTTGAGACGAGACCTTCTTGTTCAAGGTCCGTTCGAACATCCGAATCTGGTCTCACTCCAACTGACTGCTTGGAGATTGAACGCTTGATCTTATCAAAGCGAGGGTTCTCAGATTCTGTCATTGATACTCTTGTTCAGGCCAGAAAGCCTGTAACTAGAAAAATTTACCAAAAAATATATCTGTTGGTGTGAATCTAAAGGATTCCCTTGGGACAAGGTAAAAATTCCTAAGATTCTATCCTTTCTTCAAGAAGGTTTGGAGAAAGGATTATCTGCAAGTTCCTTGAAGGGACAGATTTCTGCCTTGTCTGTGTTACTTCACAAAAAGCTGGCAGCTGTGCCAGATGTTCAAGCCTTTGTTCAGGCTCTGGTTAGAATCAAGCCTGTTTACAAACCTTTGACTCCTCCTTGGAGTCTCAATTTAGTTCTTTCAGTTCTTCAGGGGGTTCCGTTTGAACCCTTACATTCCGTTGATATTAAGTTATTATCTTGGAAAGTTTTGTTTTTGGTTGCAATTTCTTCTGCTAGAAGAGTTTCAGAATTATCTGCTCTGCAGTGTTCTCCTCCTTATCTGGTGTTCCATGCAGATAAGGTGGTTTTACGTACTAAACCTGGTTTTCTTCCGAAAGTTGTTTCTAACAAAAACATTAACCAGGAGATAGTCGTGCCTTCTTTGTGTCCGAATCCAGTTTCAAAGAAGGAACGTTTGTTGCACAATTTGGATGTTGTTCGTGCTCTAAAATTCTATTTAGATGCTACAAAGGATTTTAGACAAACATCTTCCTTGTTTGTTGTTTATTCTGGTAAAAGGAGAGGTCAAAAAGCAACTTCTACCTCTCTCTCTTTTTGGATTAAAAGCATCATCAGATTGGCTTATGAGACTGACGGACGGCAGCCTCCTGAAAGAATCACAGCTCATTCCACTAGGGCTGTGGCTTCCACATGGGCCTTCAAGAACGAGGCTTCTGTTGATCAGATATGTAAGGCAGCGACTTGGTCTTCACTGCACACTTTTTCTAAATTTTACAAGTTTGATACTTTTGCTTCTTCTGAGGCTATTTTTGGGAGAAAGGTTTTGCAAGCCGTGGTGCCTTCCATCTAGGTGACCTGATTTGCTCCCTCCCTTCATCCGTGTCCTAAAGCTTTGGTATTGGTTCCCACAAGTAAGGATGATGCCGTGGACCGGACACACCTATGTTGGAGAAAACAGAATTTATGTTTACCTGATAAATTACTTTCTCCAACGGTGTGTCCGGTCCACGGCCCGCCCTGGTTTTTTAATCAGGTCTGATAATTTATTTTCTTTAACTACAGTCACCACGGTATCATATGGTTTCTCCTATGCAAATATTCCTCCTTTACGTCGGTCGAATGACTGGGGAAGGCGGAGCCTAGGAGGGATCATGTGACCAGCTTTGCTGGGCTCTTTGCCATTTCCTGTTGGGGAAGAGAATATCCCACAAGTAAGGATGACGCCGTGGACCGGACACACCGTTGGAGAAAGTAATTTATCAGGTAAACATAAATTCTGTTTTTTTAAATGTGACTTTAGTGGGAAGCTACTTTAATGATAAGTCTGTATCTTATTTAGGGTTTCAAGGTGTCCAAAATATAACTTGGGGGGGGCGCAGTAGCGTGTGAAGCCACCTCCCTGAAATGAGTTTTTGCAGGTTGGGATGTCTGCAAAATCCATGTCTGTATTACTTACTGCAGAATTCTATCCCCTGGGTAGGGTTGCCCCCCATCCCTTAAAATACAGAACACTTATAAGTAACACATGCTGCAGGGTGTGCAGGGAGGAATATGAATAGTGCTGTCCAGAAACACAATACATGTTCCTCCCTGAAAACCCTGCAGCATGTGTAACTCATAAGTGTCCAGGAAAATATGGCTGAGGTGGCAACCCTAGCTGCGCACCACATTTGTGTTAGGCCCAGCAGTGAAGGGGTTAATTAGGTAGCTTGTAGGGATCTTGTAGGGTTCATTTTAGCTTTAGGGTAGTGTAGACAACCCAAAGTATTGATCTAGGCCCATTTTTATTTATTTCATGCCACCATTTCACCGCCAAATACGATCAAATAAAAAAAATTGTTAACTTTTTTACTACCTTTGGGTTTCTCACTGAAATTATTTACAGCTTGTGCAATTATGGCACAAATGGTTGTAAATGCTTCTCTGGGATCCCCTTTGTTCAGAAATAGCAGACATATATGGCTTTGGCATTGCTTTTTGGTCATTAGAAGCCTGCTAAATGCCGCTATGCACCACACTTGTATTATGCCCAGCCTAATAAGGTAGCTTGTAGGGAGCTTGAAGGATTAATTTTAGCTTTAATGTAGAGATCAGCCTCCTACCTGACACATCCCACCCCTGATCCCTCCCAAACTGCTCTCTTCCCTCCCCCATCCCACAATTGTCCCTGCCACCTTAAGTAATGGCAGAAAGTTTGCCAGTACTAAAATAAAAGGCTTTTAAAAAAAAAAAAAATTATATATATATATATATATATATATATATATATATACACAGAAGAGAGTTAGTAAAGTGCACAATAATGAAGGAAGCTCCCTGTATAGGGATTTAAATGAAACACTCTCCCAATAATTGGAACAGAAGTTAATGTAATATAATATAGCCCAATCCAAATCAACAGATGAACAAAACGACAGTGCTGTGAGTAAGTCTTGAGTAAAGTAATAAGCAAACTCCTTCCACGGGACTCTTGAAAAAACAAACAGCAAGACAAAGCAGTCCGTGTGAGACTTGACAAAGTCAAAAGAAGCCACTGGCTGTACTCACTATCGTAGACGGTGCTGTGTTATTCCTGTCCCTCAGGCTCTGTGTGCTAAAGTACAGTCCCCAAAGCTCCTCTACCAGTTTGATGCTGCACGCTATGTGCCGAATGTTGTGTACCTCACTGCACACGCTGTGAGCGTCCAATGACGCCGGTACTGCCGGTCATGTGATCCTGGTGGCCAATCGGCTGGCTAGCAGTTCCCTGTCATCTGTTAGGATGGTTGAAAGGGCAAGAACCGCAGAGAAATCAGTATACGTCCTGCTAGAAGAGAGGCTTCCGAGCTTGGAGTAAGACCCCAGAAGCTGGCAATAATAAAGAGAAAAAACAAAAGGAATCTGA
The DNA here is from genome assembly GCF_027579735.1 of Bombina bombina. Taxonomy (NCBI): domain Eukaryota; kingdom Metazoa; phylum Chordata; class Amphibia; order Anura; family Bombinatoridae; genus Bombina; species Bombina bombina. Next base: position 515,916,951 of record NC_069499.1, on the reverse strand, counting down.
GGTCAAAAATATATATATATATTTTGCTGTGAAGGATCCCCCCTTAGCCCCCAACCTCCCTGATCCCCACCAAAGAGCTCTCTAACCCTCCCCCCACTAACTATTTGCCACCATTTTGGGTACTGGCAGCTGTCTGCCAGTACCCACTTTGCACAACAAAATGTGGCTTTTTAAATCTACAACCTACTTTTTCTGTATTGTAGCTGCCCCCCTCCATACCCTACCCCCTCCCCCTCCCAGATCCCTTTTGAAAAGTATTTCCACCACCCACCACCCTCTCTCAGCACTCTCTCCCACCACTTTTATTTTGTTGCTAGATCACGATCGCGGGCGCGCAAACTCGCACCCGCCCCTCACCGCACTCACTTGACAGCAACAACTGCTAGCCGGAATGGAAGCTTTAGTGTAGAGATCAGCCTCCTACCTAACACATCCCACCCCTGATCCCTCCCAAACAGCTCTCTTCCCTCCCCCACCCCACAATTGTCCCTGCCACCTTAAGTAATGGCAGAAAGTTTGCCAGTACTAAAATAAAAGGCTTTTTTAAAAAAAAAAAACAACATAATTTATGTAAGAACTTACCTGATAAATTCATTTCTTTCATATTAGCAAGAGTCCATGAGCTAGTGACGTATGGGATATACATTCCTACCAGGAGGGGCAAAGTTTCCCAAACCTCAAAATGCCTATAAATACACCCCTCACCACACCCACAAATCAGTTTAACGAATAGCCAAGAAGTGGGGTGATAAGAAAAAAGTGTGAAAGCATAAAAAATAAGGAATTGGAATAATTGTGCTTTATACAAAAAAATCATAACCACCACAAAAAAAGGGTGGGCCTCATGGACTCTTGCTAATATGAAAGAAATGAATTTATCAGGTAAGTTCTTACATAAATTATGTTTTCTTTCATGTAATTAGCAAGAGTCCATGAGCTAGTGACGTATGGGATAATGACTACCCAAGATGTGGATCTTTCCACGCAAGAGTCACTAGAGAGGGAGGGATAAAATAAAGACAGCCAATTCCTGCTGAAAATAATCCACACCCAAAATAAAGTTTAATGAAAACATAAGCAGAAGATTCAAACTGAAACAGCTGCCTGAAGTACTTTTCTACCAAAAACTGCTTCAGAAGAAGAAAACACATCAAAATGGTAGAATTTAGTAAAAGTATGCAAAGAGGACCAAGTTGCTGCTTTGCAAATCTGATCAACCGAAGCTTCATTCCTAAACGCCCAGGAAGTAGAAACTGACCTAGTAGAATGAGCTGTAATCCTTTGAGGCGGAGTTTTACCCGACTCGACATAGGCATGATGAATTAAAGATTTCAACCAAGATGCCAAAGAAATGGCAGAAGCTTTCTGGCCTTTTCTAGAACCGGAAAAGATGACAAATAGACTAGAAGTCTTTCGGAAAGACTTAGTAGCTTCAACATAATATATCAAAGCTCTAACATCATCCAAAGAATGCAATGATTTCTCCTTAGAATTCTTAGGATTAGGACATAATGAAGGAACCACAATTTCTCTACTAATATTGTTAGAATTCACAACCTGGGGTAAAAATTCAAAAGAAGTTCGCAACACCGCCTTATCCTGATGAAAAATCAGAAAAGGAGACTCACAAGAAAGAGCAGATAATTCAGAGACTCTTCTGGCAGAAGAGATGGCCAAAAGGAACAAAACTTTCCAAGAAAGAAATTTAATGTCCAATGAATGCATGGGTTCAAAAGGAGGAGCTTGAAGAGCCCCCAGAACCAAATTCAAACTCCAAGGAGGAGAAATAGACTTAATGACAGGTTTTATACGAACCAAGACTTGTACAAAACAATGAATATCAGGAAGATTAGAAATCTTTCTGTGAAAAAGAACAGAAAGAGCAGAGATTTGTCCTGTCAAGGAACTTGCGGACAAACCTTTATCTAAACCATCCTGAAGAAACTGTAAAATTCTCGGAATTCTAAAAGAATGCCAGGAAAAATGATGAGAAGACACCAAGAAATATGTCTTCCAGACTCTATAATATATCTCTCTAGATACAGATTTACGAGCCTGTAACATAGTATTAATCACAGAGTCAGAGAAACCTCTTTGACCAAGAATCAAGCGTTCAATCTCCATACCTTTAAATTTAAGGATTTGAGATCCTGATGGAAAAAAAGGACCTTGCGACAGAAGGTCTGGTCTTAACGGAAGAGTCCACGGTTGGCAAGAGGCCATCCGAACAAGATCCGTATACCAAAACCTGTGAGGCCATGCTGGAGCTACCAGCAGAACAAAGGAGCATTCCTTCAGAATCTTGGAGATTACTCTTGGAAGAAGAACTAGAGGCGGAAAGATATAGGCAGGATGATACTTCCAAGGAAGTGATAATGCATTCACTGCCTCCGCCTGAGGATCCCGGGATCTGAACAGATACCTGGGAAGTTTCTTGTTTAGATGAGAAGCCATCAGATCTATTTCTGGAAGTTCCCACATTTGAACAATCTGAAGAAATACCTCTGGGTGAAGAGACCATTCGCCCGGATGCAACGTTTGGCGACTGAGATAATCCGCTTCCCAATTGTCTATACCTGGGAAATGAACCGCAGAGATTAGACAGGAGTTGGATTCCGCCCAAACCAGAATTCGAGATACTTCTTTCATAGCCAGAGGACTGTGAGTCCCTCCTTGATGATTGATGTATGCCACAGTTGTGACATTGTCTGTCTGAAAACAAATGAACGACTCTCTCTTCAGAAGAGGCCAAGACTGAAGAGCTCTGAAAATTGCACGGAGTTCCAAAATATTGATCGGTAATCTCACCTCCTGAGATTCCCAAACCCCTTGTGCCGTCAGAGACCCCCACACAGCTCCCCAACCTGTAAGACTTGCATCTGTTGAAATTACAGTCCAGGTCAGAAGAACAAAAGAAGCCCCCTGAACTAAATGATGGTGATCTGTCCACCACATCAGAGAGTGTCGTACAATCGGTTTTAAAGATATTAATTGAGATATCTTTGTGTAATCCCTGCACCATTGGTTCAGCATACAGAGCTGAAGAGGTCGCATGTGAAAACGAGCAAAGGAGATTGCGTCCGATGCAGCAGTCATAAGACCTAGAATTTCCATGCATAAGGCTACCGAAGGGAATGATTGTGACTGAAGGTTTTGACAAGCTGATATCAATGTTAGACGTCTCTTGTCTGACAAAGACAGAGTCATGGACACTGAATCTATCTGGAAACCTAAAAAGGTTACCCTTGTCTGAGGAATCAATGAACTTTTTGGTAAATTGATCCTCCAACCATGATCTTGAAGAAACAACACAAGTCGATTCGTATGAGATTCTGCTAAATGTGAAGACTGAGCAAGTACCAAGATATCGTCCAAATAAGGAAATACCAATACCCTGTTCTCTGATTACAGACAGAAGGGCACCGAGAACCTTTGTAAAAATTCTTGGAGCTGATGCTAGGCCAAACGGTAGAGCCACAAACTGGTAATGCTTGTCTAGGAAAGAGAATCTCAGAAACTGAAAGTGATCTGGATGAATCGGAATATACAGATTTGCATCCTGTAAATCTATTGTAGACATATAATGCCCTTGCTGAACAAAAGGCAGGATAGTCCTTACAGTTACCATCTTGAATGTTGGTATCCTTACATAACGATTCAATATTGATAGATCCGGAACTGGTCTGAAGGAATTGACCTTCTTTGGTACAATGAAGAGATTGAATAAAACCCCAGCCCCTGTTCCAGAACTGGAACTGGCATAATTACTCCAGCCAACTCTAGATCTGAAACACATTTCAGAAATGCTTGAGCCTTCGCTGGGTTTACTGGGACACGGGAAAGAAAAAAATCTCTTTGCAGGAGGCCTTATCTTGAAGCCAATTCTGTACCCTTCTGAAACAATGTTCTGAAACCAGAGATTGTGAATGGAATTGATCCAAATTTCTTTGAAAAAACGTAATCTGCCCCATACCAGCTGAGCTGGAATGAGGGCCGCACCTTCATGTGGACTTAGGAGCTGGCTTTGGGTTTCTATAAGGCTTGGATATATTCCAAACTGGAGATGGTTTCCAAACTGATACCGCTCCTGAGGATGAAGGATCAGGCTTTTGCTCCTTGTTGTGATGAAAGGAACGAAAAACGATTATTAGACCTAAATTTACCTTTAGATTTTTTATCCTGTGGTAAAAAAGTTCCCTTCCCTCCAGTAACAGTTGAGATAAAAGAATCCAACTGAGAACCGAATAATTTATTACCCTGGAAAGAAAGGGATAGCAAAGTTGACTTAGAAGACATATCAGCATTCCAAGTTTTAAGCCATAAAGCTCTTCTAGCTAAAATAGCTAGAGACATATACCTGACATCAACTCTAATGATATCAAAGATGGCATCACAAATAAAATTATTAGCATGTTATAGAAGAATAATAATGCTATGAGAATTATGATCTGATACTTGTTGCGCTAAAGCTTCTAACCAAAAAGTTGAAGCTGCAGCAACATCCGCTAAAGATATAGCAGGAGTAGAGACAGCCCCATCAACCTTAGGGATTTTGTCCCAAAACTCTAATCTGTCAGATGGCACAGGATATAATTGCTTAAAACGTTTTAGAAGGAGTAAATGAATTACCCAAATTATTCCATTCCCTGGAAATTACTTCAGAAATAGCACCAGGGACAGGAAACACTTCTGGAATAACTACAGGAGATTTAAAAACCTTATTTAAACGTTTAGATTTAGTATCAAGAGGACCAGAATCCTCTATTTCTAATGCAATTAATACTTCTTTAAGTAAAGAACGAATAAATTCCATTTTGAACAAATATGAAGATTTATCAGCATCAACCTCTGAGACAGAAACCTCTGAACCAGAATAACCATTATCAGTATCAGAATGATGATGTTCATTTAAAAATTCATCTGAAAAAAGAGAAGTTTTAAAAGACTTTTATGTATACTAGAAGGAGAAATAACAGACATAGCCTTCTTAATGGATTTAGAAACAAAATCTCTTATGTTATCAGGAACACTCTGAGTATTAGATGTTGACGGAACAGCAACAGGTAATGTAACAGTACTAAAGGAAATTTTATCTGCATTAACAAGTTTGTCATGACATTCAATACAAATAACAGCTGGAGGAACAGATACCAAAAGTTTACAGCAGATACACTTAGCTTTGGTAGCTCCAGCACCGGGCAGCGATTTTTCTGAAGTATCTTCTGACTCAGTTGCAACGTGGAACATCTTGCAATATGTAATAGAAAAAACAACATATAAAGCAAAATTGATCAAATTCCTTAAATGACAGTTTCAGGAATGGGAAAAAATGTCAGTGAACAAGCTTCTAGCAACCAGAAGCAATAAATAATGAGACTTAAATAATGTGGAGACAAAAGTGACGCCCATATTTTTTTAGCGCCAAATAAGACGCCCACATTATTTGGCGCCTAAATGCTTTTGGCGGCAAAAATGACGACACTTTTGACGCAAAAGAACGTCAAAAATGACGCAACTTCCGGCGACACGTATGACGCCGGAAACAGAAAAAAAATTTTGCGCCAAAAAAGTCAGCGCCAAGAATGACGCAATAAAATGAAGCATTTTCAGCCCCCGCGAGCCTAACAGCCCACAGGGAAAAAGTCAAATTTTTAAGGTAAGAAAAAATGATTGATTCAAATGCATTATCCCAAATATGAAACTGACTGTCTGAAAATAAGGAATGTTGAACATCCTGAGTCAAGGCAAATAAATGTTTGAATACATATATTTAGAACTTTATAAAAAAGTGCCCAACCATAGCTTAGAGTGTCACAGAAAATAAGATTTACTTACCCCAGGACACTCATCTACATGTTGTAGAAAGCCAAACCAGTACTGAAACGAAAATCAGCAGAGGTAATGGTATATATATAAGAGTATATCGTCGATCTGAAAAGGGAGGTAAGAGATGAATCTCTACGACCGATAACAGAGAACCTATGAAATAGACCCCGTAGAAGGAGATCATTGCATTCAAATAGGTAATACTCTCCTCACATCCCTCTGACATTCACTGCACGCTGAGAGGAAAACCGGGCTCCAACCTGCTTTATAGGCATTTTGAGGTTTGGGAAACTTTGCCCCTCCTGGTAGGAATGTATATCCCATACGTCACTAGCTCATGGACTCTTGCTAATTACATGAAAGAAAAAAATATATCTATATATATATATATATATATACACAGAAGAGAGTTAGTAAAGTGCACAATAATGAAGGAAGCTCCCAGTATAGGGATTTAAATGAAACACTCTCCCAATAATTGGAACAGAAGTTAATGTAATATAATATAGCCCAATCCAAATCAACAGATGAACAAAACGACAGTGCTGTGAGTAAGTCTTGAGTAAAGTAATAAGCAAACTCCTTCCACGGGACTCTTGAAAAAACAAACAGCAAGACAAAGCAGTCCGTGTGAGACTTGACAAAGTCAAAAGAAGCCACTGGCTGTACTCACTATCGTAGACGGTGCTGTGTTATTCCTGTCCCTCAGGCTCAGGCTCAGCAAATGGAATGCAATCTCCCTGAAACTCCAAGTACCATGATACAATGTGGCCCAAATCCGGAAAAGTATTTCTTTAAGGAATGCCTTTAGTTGCTGGAACGTTAAAGAACCCACAAAGCATGCATCAGTAACCAAAAAGCCCCCACTGATTTTAATAAAATAAAAACACAAATACTACCTTATTTACTGCACGTAATTAAACTTTGTATTCTAAAATATCTAAGCTTTAAACAAGCGTACGATCACTGGAAAATAGGCTTATTGTATGTTGTTGTGCAATAAAACTTCTTTTTTTAAATGTGACTTTAGTGGGAAGCTACTTTAATGATAAGTCTCTATCTTATTTAGGGTTTCAAGGTGTCCAAAATATAACTTGGGGGGGGGCGCAGTAGCGTGTGAAGCCACCTCCCTGAAATGAGTTTTTGCAGGTTGGGATGTCTGCAAAATCCATGTCTGTATTACTTACTGCAGAATTCTATCCCCTGGGTAGGGTTGCCCCCCATCCCTTAAAATACAGAACACTTATAAGTTACACATGCTGCAGGGTGTGCAGGGAGGAATATGAATAGTGCTGTCCAGAAACACAATACATGTTCCTCCCTGCAAACCCTGCAGCATGTGTAACTCATAAGTGTCCAGGAAAATATGGCTGAGGTGGCAACCCTAGCTGCGCACCACATTTGTGTTAGGCCCAGCAGTGAAGGGGTTAATTAGGTAGTTTGTAGGGATCTTGTAGGGTTCATTTTAGCTTTAGGGTAGTGTAGACAACCCAAAGTATTGATCTAGGCCCATTTTTATTTATTTCATGCCACCATTTCACCGCCAAATACGATCAAATAAAAAAAATTGTTAACTTTTTTACTACCTTTGGGTTTCTCACTGAAATTATTTACAGCTTGTGCAATTATGGCACAAATGGTTGTAAATGCTTCTCTGGGATCCCCTTTGTTCAGAAATAGCAGACATATATGGCTTTGGCATTGCTTTTTGGTCATTAGAAGCCTGCTAAATGCCGCTATGCACCACACTTGTATTATGCCCAGCCTAATTAGGTAGCTTGTAGGGAGCTTGAAGGATTAATTTTAGCTTTAATGTAGAGATCAGCCTCCTACCTGACACATCCCACCCCTGATCCCTCCCAAACAGCTCTCTTCCCTCCCCCACCCCACAATTGTCCCTGCCACGTTAAGTAATGGCAGAAAGTTTGCCAGTACTAAAATAAAAGGCTTTTTAAAAAAAATAAAAATAAAAAAAATTATATATATATATATATATATATATATATATATACACAGAAGAGAGTTAGTAAAGTGCACAATAATGAAGGAAGCTCCCTGTATAGGGATTTAAATGAAACACTCTCTCAATAATTGGAACAGAAGTTAATGTAATATAATATAGCCCAATCCAAATCAACAGATGAACAAAATGACAGTGCTGTGAGTAAGTCTTGAGTAAAGTAATAAGCAAACTCCTTCCACGGGACTCTTGAAAAAACAAACAGCAAGACAAAGCAGTCCGTGTGAGACTTGACAAAGTCAAAAGAAGCCACTGGCTGTACTCACTATCGTAGACGGTGCTGTGTTATTCCTGTCCCTCAGGCTCTGTGTGCTAAAGTACAGTCCCCAAAGCTCCTCTACCAGTTTGATGCTGCACGCTATGTGCCGAATGTTGTGTACCTCACTGCACACGCTGTGAGCGTCCAATGACGCCGGTACTGCCGGTCATGTGATCCTGGTGGCCAATCGGCTGGCTAGCAGTTCCCTGTCATCTGTTAGGATGGTTGAAAGGGCAAGAACCGCAGGGAAATCAGTATACGTCCTGCTAGAAGAGAGGCTTCCGAGCTTGGAGTAAGACCCCAGAAGCTGGCAATAATAAACAGAAAAAACAAAAGGAATCTGAGGTCAAAAAATAAAATCCATAAGTTTATTCAATTCCATATGCGGATAAAAAACCCATAGGGGTCAGAAGTAGAAACACTCAGCACATGATGCTTCCAGCTGACATGTTTCGGTGTAATACCGTAATCATAGCCAGCTGAGTGTTTCTACTTCTGACCCCCATGGGTTTTTTATCCGCATATGGAATTGAATAAACTTATGGATTTTATTTTTTTGACCTCAGATTCCTTTTGTTTTTTCTGTATATATATATATATATATATATATATATATATATATATATATATATATATTTTGCTGTGAAGGATCCCCCCTTAGCCCCCAACCTCCCTGATCCCCACCAAAGAGCTCTCTAACCCTCCCCCCACTAACTATTTGCCACCATTTTGGGTACTGGCAGCTGTCTGCCAGTACCCACTTTGCACAACAAAATGTGGCTTTTTAAATCTACAACCTACTTTTTCTGTATTGTAGCTGCCCCCCTCCATACCCTACCCCCTCCCCCTCCCAGATCCCTTTTGAAAAGTATTTCCACCACCCACCACCCTCTCTCAGCACTCTCTCCCACCACTTTTATTTTGTTGCTAGATCACGATCGCTGGCGCGCAAACTCGCACCCGCCCCTCACCGCGCGCACTTGACAGCAACAACTGCTAACCGGAATGGAAGTTTCCCAGCGATGGGCCGCCCACCTGCCTCCCTGCAATGGCTCCCACCCACCAACGATCGGCACCATCGCTGGCCGATGCAGAGAGGGCCACAGAGTGGCTCTCTCTGCATCGGTGTGCAAAAAAAGGTATTGCAGTGATGCCTCAATATCGAGGCATCACGACAATACCTTGAAAGCGGCTGTAAGCGATCAGGATCGCTTCCAGCCGCTTGAAACCCCTGATGATGTACAGGGTACGTTGCTAGTCTTTAAAGACAAGCTTGTATAAGACGTACCATATACGAAGGGGTTAAAATAAACGGCTGTTAGAAAAAGTAACTATTTACAAGTTTTTGACAGAAGAAAAATTATGTTGAGAAGTAGAACCTAATAATGATGAAAATAAAGTCGACAGGCTCAAAAGTGAAGGAATGCCTCTACCTAGTGGCGGATAAAACCGCTAAAGAATTTTCCTCCCTGAAAATGGAGGCGTCACCGGGGCTCTGAGGGGAGAGGACGGGAAACAAGAAAGGGGCGGAACAAAATGGCGGAGGAAACACAGAGGTCCTAGAGGTACGGACTAAAAGCAATAAAGCAAAACAGAAAAGAAATACAGGGGAAATACAGGGGAAAAAAATTCCCACAAAGAGGGTAATAAAAGGCAGGAAAAAGCGGCTGTTAGACAAAAAACGGAAACGAAAAAGGATAAAAGATATTTTTAGAAATATGAAAGAAATAAAACATATAATAAGTGTACATATAATAAAAGACCAAAGAGAAACACTGAAATAAATTTTATTAGAAAAATTTCCTAAAACAAACAATTTTATCATAAGAAAGAGCTAGGTACTTAAGTTTCCAGAGCAGCAAAAAGAAAGAGGAGGTATTGGTGCTCTCTGGTCTGTTTATGGGCGCTATGAACATGTTGATTGGTTGATATCTCCAGCTGTTTCCATGGACCTCTCCTCATTGGTTCTTTTGTTTTCTGTGATGTTTCACTTGTTATTTGTATACTATATCTGACGTTATGTACTTTTAAATGCTGTCAGAGCAGTAAATTGAAAGTAATGCAAAATATGAGTCTTTGGTCTTGCAATAATATTAACACTCTCACTTGAGCGTTAATTGCGCTAGATGTAAGCTTGCATGTAATATTGCATAAATGTTTTTTCATGTTTTCATCTACGTAACTGCAAAGGGCTCCAATGTACTTCTATATATATATATATATATATATATATATATACACAGGGAGTGCAGAATTATTAGGCAAATGAGTATTTTGACCACATCATCCTCTTTATGCATGTTGTCTTACTCCAAGCTGTATAGGCTCGAAAGCCTACTACCAATTAAGCATATTAGGTGATGTGCATCTCTGTAATGAGAAGGGGTGTGGTCTAATGACATCAACACCCTATATCAGGTGTGCATAATTATTAGGCAACTTCCTTTCCTTTGGCAAAATGGGTCAAAAGAAGGACTTGACAGGCTCAGAAAAGTCAAAAATAGTGAGATATCTTGCAGAGGGATGCAGCACTCTTAAAATTGCAAAGCTTCTGAAGCGTGATCATCGAACAATCAAGCGTTTCATTCAAAATAGTCAACAGGGTCACAAGAAGCGTGTGGAAAAACCAAGGCGCAAAATAACTGCCCATGAACTGAGAAAAGTCAAGCGTGCAGCTGCCAAGATGCCACTTGCCACCAGTTTGGCCATATTTCAGAGCTGCAACATCACTGGAGTGCCCAAAAGCACAAGGTGTGCAATACTCAGAGACATGGCCAAGGTAAGAAAGGCTGAAAGACGACCACCACTGAACAAGACACACAAGCTGAAACGTCAAGACTGGGCCAAGAAATATCTCAAGACTGATTTTTCTAAGGTTTTATGGACTGATGAAATGAGAGTGAGTCTTGATGGGCCAGATGGATGGGCCCGTGGCTGGATTGGTAAAGGGCAGAGAGCTCCAGTCCGACTCAGACGCCAGCAAGGTGGAGGTGGAGTACTGGTTTGGGCTGGTATCATCAAAGATGAGCTTGTGGGGCCTTTTCGGGTTGAGGATGGAGTCAAGCTCAACTCCCAGTCCTACTGCCAGTTTCTGGAAGACACCTTCTTCAAGCAGTGGTACAGGAAGAACATACAAAAAAGGGGGGTTTAAACCATCAGCAGGAAAAGATACACTGTATGCGATGTGCGGCTTGCAGATATAAACAAACAATTGTCACAGTCTCCATACAGTTCTAATACGTGAGTTACTTCACCCCTATAAGCATTAAGCAACAGTATACATTCAATAAATCAGCTTAAGCATAGTAAGAAGGGGAACTCACAGTTAAGATCACGTCCACTGACCGTAGTGTACTTCAGCTTCTTGCTGTGTCCTGCAAATAAGCCGTTATTCCTGGAGTGCTGTATCCTGACACCCTCTCCGTCACGAGCCCTATGGATATCCTAGATGTGTCTGAAGATAGAATCAGTGAAATCATCCAGTCCGGCTCCAGTGTGATGGGTAAAAGGGTACTTTATTCAACAATATTAAAAAAATATATACAATAGAACAAACCACTCGCAAGTGAGCAAGCCATATTAAAAACACAAGTGCTACAACTCCGGCCCTGCTTACGTCACTGACGCGTTTCAGGATACACCCGTAATCATAGTTGACGTTCAGGTGCCGGAGAATGCATTAAAACCAAGTTAGACAGGTGTGTAGCTTCACAATTAAACCTGTTCTACTCTTATTGGAAGATTCAAAAATACTCGCTAAGAACATAACGGATCATCAAAATGTGATATAATATTACACTCATTTACATTCTATTACATTCTAGCATGTCGAGTATTTTTCTGTTATTTTAAATTATTTTAAATGACAGTAATGGTCAATAATTTCTATATAACGAAACATATATTAATCTAGACCCCTGAAGTCAATAAAGAGGAGCAAAATCATTATGCCCTTCTGGCATTTTTACACTGGATATGTTAGTTCTATCAACACCCACCGAGCACATATTATATACATACTCATATTTAACATTATCGTGTGCCAACCTTACAAAAAAAGAGTATCAAAATTTACATAAAGAAATTTACATTAAGAAGTTAGATTCTGATTCCTTTAGCAACGAACCATGGAAAAAGGCATTTACAATATAATGCCAGCTCATTGAGCGATCCAAATTTAAATATATTTTACCCATATGTGATAACAGTCAAAGCTCTTCTAAATAAGCTCAAAGGAAAACATAAAAGGGATTAATATACTATTATTTAAAATCTTTACTTCTATGATAAATTGAGATGCTAAACTATAAATGTAAATATATTAGGTAGTTAATTTAGTTCTCCCTTTCTGTTATATATCCAAAAACCTTAAGATGGAAATCACTCAAATTATTTTAACAAATAAGTGAGGAATATAAATAAAATTTGAAGGTTGGCTTAATATTAATCTGAGCCACTGAATTATTTCCTTGTCCCTTTATAACCAGATCAATAGAGCGAAAGCTATCAGTTAAAGATGAAATACAACAAAGTAAATAGTTATGGAATCACAGGGGATTGAGTTCAGACTTACTCATATCTCAGGGAATTGGAATAAGAACATATGTTAATTTGATAAAAATTATGGACAGAGCAAAAGGAGTTAAGCATATTGGATGGTTACAACTACTCCCAATGATTTATCAAGTCGAAAGTAGAATTGAATCCTCTAGGGATTCTGGTCTGTAGTGTAAAAATCCAGTATGCCTCTCTCTTGTGCAATAATTTTATTCTATCCCCTCCTCTTTTAGGGGGGAGCACTCTTTCAATACTCTTCCATCTAAATGTGTTAACATTACCATGATGTTCTACAATAAAATGAGTAGCTAAAGCTGAACACTCTCTCTCTTTCTCTATATTATATAGGTGCTCTCTTATCCTGGATCTTACACTTCTTGTAGTGAGACCTACATATTGTTTTTTGCACAAACTGCATTCAGCTAAATAAATCACAAAATTAGTTGAACAATTTATACATTGCAATGTCTTATATCCTTTGCTTGTAACATAGGACTCAAAATTTTCTGTAACTTCAATATAGTCACAGGCTTTACATCTCCTTTGTCCACATCTATAGGTACCCCTATGTCTTAGCCAAGAACTACCCTCATTAGTATTAACTCTTGTTAACTGTGTCGGGGAAAGAATATTTCCTAGAGTCTTCGCACGCCTATAGGAGAACCTACAGCCTTCATTAATATGTGATTTCAATTTCTGATCTGCCAGGAGAATTGGTAAATGTTTTTTTATAATTTTGCAGACAGTATTATATTGGTTGCTAAAACCTGTCACAAAAGTTACCTTGTTATCATCTATTTAATTATCTCTTTTATTTTTAATTTTATTTTTGTCTTTGAGAAGATCCTTACGGTCAAGATTATCTACCTGGAATCTAGCCCTTTTAATAATTCTGTTAGAATAGCCTCTCTCTCTTAATTTATCTGTTAAAAGGTCACATTCTTTCTTATAAATGTCAGAGTTAGTACAGTTCCGTTTGATTCTTATAAATTGTCCCTTTGCTATTGCAAAGGGAACATGAGCCGGATGGTTACTCTGGGCATGTAGTAACGTATTTTTGGAGATCGGTTTTCTGTATAATTCACTTTCAATGATCTTATCTTCTATCCCTATCAGGGTAACATCCAAGTAATTAATTTTCTCTTTATCGAATTCCATCGTAAATTTTAAGTTTACTTTATTGTCATTTAGGTATTCAATAAAAGACATAGCGTCTTCTTTACTACCTGTCCAGACGAACAACAAGTCGTCTATAAATCTCCGGTAAACTCTGATATAGGATCTAAAAGGATTTCTACCTCCAAAGATGTGCACAGCATCCCACCAACCTAAAAATAGGTTGGCATAAGAGGGGGCAAACTTGGCCCCCATGGCTGTGCCACATCTCTGGAGGTAGAAATGTTCCTCAAAAGAGAAAAAATTGTGCTCAAGTAGATACCTGACCACAGTCAGATAGTACTCTCTCTGTCCTATGCTCATATCAGTTTCTTTCAAGAAACTGTCAAGAGCTATTAGTCCAAGGTTTTGAGGTATAGTCGAATATAATGATACTACATCCACTGTGAGCCAGCTGTAGTTGGATTTCCATTCAATACCATCCAGAATATTCAGTAGATGTTTAGTATCTCTCAAATAGCTAATCAGCTGGCTCACAAGTGGCTGTATGACTGAATCAGCCCATTCAGAAAGTGGTTCAAGGAGGGACCCAATCCCTGACACTATAGGCCTACCTTTGATGTTGTCTAAGGATTTATGGATCTTAGGTAAGTGGTGGAAAAGGGGTGTTTTCGGATGATCGACTAGTATATATTCAGCTGTTTTAGAATTCAAATATCCTTTTTCCACCCCTTCATCCACCAATGACCTAATCTGTAATTGATAGGTCTTTGTAGGATCACATGAAAGTGTAGTGTAGGTAACACTATCCTGTAACTGGTTCAAAGCTTCTTGAATATAATCATGCTTATTTAAAATGACAGTGCTCCCTCCTTTGTCTGATTTTTTATACACCAGATTAGTCCTATTCTTAAGCACCTTAGCCACTTTATTTACATTATTGGCTCGCCTTTTTTCCCTAACTTTTACCTCTTCGTTCAACTCAGTAAGTTCTCTTTCGATGGTTTTATGAAAGAGTTCCAAAACAGTCCCTCTGCTTTGAATAGGATAAAAGATAGATTTGGGCAATAGGGTTTGGCCAATCTGATTCTTGCCAGGTAAGGACCCATCATATAATTCCTCAAAATTTTCCTCCAACAGATCTGCCATATCTCTTACTGTGCAATGATCCTCAAAGTCAAAACTTTGTAAAGCTACAGGTAGACTCTCATTATTATTCGAGGCATCATTACCAACAGAAGGAGAAAGTGCAGTTATTGAAGTATCTTTATTCATTACCACAGTAGCCTCATTTGAAAAATGCCGTTTTAGAGTTAGATTACATATGAATCTGTTTAAATCAACAAGGGTTTCAAAAAGATCAAAATTATTCTCTAGAGCAAAACCCAAACCCAAATTTAATGTCTCATACTCAACTTTGGTTAAAATCTCATCTGAGACATTAATGACATTACCTACAATATGGACAGTTTTCCCTTCAGAAGAAGTTATTATTTCAGTTATTAACTTTACTTCTGCATCCGTAGATGATACCTGGGTTTTTGCATTACTTCTTTCTGTTCTTTTCTTGACCCCCCCCTTCGCTTCTTTCTCCGTCCAGGTAAAAAACCTGTTGCATAGATTCCCTTTCTTCAGTATCATGGGGGATTGTTTGTCTATTAACTAAATTATCTCTGTTAATCATATATTTGTTGGCGGGATTTTGAGACCTCCTGCTACCTCTTCCTCTCTGATTAAACCTAGATCGACTAGTGTCCTCTCTGTAATTGGCTACACTAGCTCTATTACCCATTATACCTTGTAATCCAACATGATTCCTACCTTGTACTCTACCTCTACCTCTACCCCCTCTATTCCTTAATATTGATCCCCTAAAGGGCTTCTCTCCTGGGGATGGTAGAAAACTTTCACTCTCAAAAAAGTTCTGTTGGTCATCAGAATCATAACTTCTTCCAAATTCTTCTTCTCCAGATTCTGCCTCTGTATCAGAGAAAGTTACTCTTTTACTATTAGAAGTGTCTCTCCTTTGTTCCATCTGATCTTCACCATATTCATCTGTATTCTCATATTGTTGTTCTCGTCTCCATCCTCTTCTCCCTCTATTGCCTCTCCTTCTCTGTTTAGAAGCTCTTTTATAATATGTCGATCTTTCTTTCTTATTCCAGACGAACACTTGTTCACTTTTGTAATCCTCAGAGTCCCGTATGTATTTACTGTGCTTTACTTTCAAAATCTCCGATTTCACGTCATCCACTGTCGCTTTAAGAATCACATCCATTTCCAGATATGTAGGGTCTTTAATAAATGTGTTCAGACTGACTTGCAATTCAAGAATCTGATCCCTGGTGTGCGTTAGGTCATTCGTTTTATGTTTTATTGTTAATAGCAATAACCTAGTGGAACACTCTCTGAGTACATCGTTCCACTCTTTAACAAATTCTTGATCTGCCACCTCAAAGGTGGGATACTTATTCAACCTAAGACCACGTGGGATCATGTTAAGGTCTTTGTAATGTTCCAATGTCCATTTATCTAATTTCAGCCTTGTTTCTTTTATTTGTAATTTTTCCATTTCCAGGAATAAATCACCAAGTGCTGAATTAGTTTTACTGTTGGAAAATACATCTTTGAATTCTTGACTTTGCTGTATGCTATCGAAACATTTATCCAAAGAATAAAAACTTTTTATTTCCTCTACCTCCATTCTGGTAAATATATTGATAGCAGCTTCTATCCGGTCTTGATAGCTCACCAATATATATTGTTCAACAGCTCATTAACCAAACAGGGTGATAAATCCCCTTTAAAAGGGAAACCAATCCCTCAGTAAAAAGTAGAAAAGGGTAGAAAAAAGGGGTTATACCCTCCGGGGGTAATCTTATTTATATCATAAGCTACCAAACTGTCAGCTGTAACTATATAATTAAAAGGTCCAATCAGGTACCAGGAGTATGAGTGTACTATGGCTTTTAACCAAAACCTCACTTGCTGTCTATTTTTATTATATATTCAGACTATGAGTGGTTTGTGCGTTTAAAGCTATAATGATGTTATTACCATCACGCTATTGTAGCAACTCCTATTGCAAATTTCAGTGTAGTACTGCTGAAGTGGTTTAGTTCACTCATCCAGGCAAGTGAAAGTTAATAACATACAAAAAAAAACATACAAAAAAAAAATACAAAAAAGGGGGGTTTAAACCATCAGCAGGAAAAGATACACTGTATGCGATGTGCGGCTTGCAGATATAAACAAACAATTGTCACAGTGTCCATACAGTTCTAATACGTGAGTTACTTCACCCCTATAAGCATTAAGCAACAGTATACATTCAATAAATCAGCTTAAGCATAGTAAGAAGGGGAACTCACAGTTAAGATCACGTCCACTGACCGTAGTGTACTTCAGCTTCTTGCTGTGTCCTGCAAATAAGCCGTTATTCCTGGAGTGCTGTATCCTGACACCCTCTCCGTCACGAGCCCTATGGATATCCTAGATGTGTCTGAAGATAGAATCAGTGAAATCATCCAGTCCGGCTCCAGTGTGATGGGTAAAAGGGTACTTTATTCAACAATATTAAAAAAATATACAATAGAACAAACCACTCGCAAGTGAGCAAGCCATATTAAAAACACAAGTGCTACAACTCCGGCCCTGCTTACGTCACTGACGCATTTCAGGATACACCCGTAATCATAGTTGACGTTCAGGTGCCGGAGAATGCATTAAAACCAAGTTAGACAGGTGTGTAGCTTCATAATTAAACCTGTTCTACTCTGATTGGAAGATTCAAAAATACTCGCTAAGAACATAACGGATCATCAAAATGTGATACAGGAAGAAGTCTGCATCCTTCAAGAAAAACATGATTTTCATGCAGGACAATGCTCCATCACACGCGTCCAAGTACTCCACAGCGTATAAAAGAAGAAAATCTAATGACATGGCCTCCTTGTTCACCTGATCTGGACCCCATTGAGAACCTGTGGTCCATCATCAAATGTGAGATTTACAAGGAGGGAAAACAGTACACCTCTCTGAACAGTGTCTGGGAGGCTGTGGTTGCTGCTGCACGCAATGTTGATGGTGAACAGATCAAAACACTGACAGAATCCATGGATGGCAGGCTTTTGAGTGTCCTTGCAAAGAAAGGTGGCTATATTGGTCACTGATTTGTTTTTGTTTTGTTTTTGAATGTCAGAAATGTATATTTGTGAATGTTGAGATGTTATATTGGTTTCACTGGTAAAAATAAATAATTGAAATGGGTATATATTTGTTTTTTGTTAAGTTGCCTAATAATTATGCACAGTAATAGTCACCTGCACACACAGATATCCCCCTAAAATAGCTATAACTAAAAACAAACTAAAAACTACTTCCAAAACTATTCAGCTTTGATATTAATGAGTTTTTTGGGTTCATTGAGAACATGGTTGTTGTTCAATAATAAAATTAATCCTCAAAAATACAACTTGCCTAATAATTCTGCACTCCCTGTGTATATATATATATATATATATATATATATATATATATATATGTGTTTATATGTGTATATATATATATATATGTATGTGTTTATATGTGTGTATATATATATATATATATATGTGTTTATATGTGTATATATATATATATGTGTGTGTGTTTATATGTGTATATATATATATGTGTGTTTATATGTGTATATATATATATATATATATGTGTTTATATGTGTATATATATATATATATATATATATATATGTATGTGTTTATATGTGTATATATATATATGTATGTGTTTATATGTGTATGTATATATATATATATATATATGTATGTGTTTATATGTGTATATATATATATATATATATGTATGTGTTTATATGTGTATATATATATATATATATATATATATGTGTTCATATGTGTATATATGTCTGTAAACATATACATTTTAGACATGTATATGTATGTATCTCAATGTTAAAGCTCTTTGTCTGCTTTTTTTTCCCTAACACCTGAGATCTCATATCTGAGCCCTTATAACTTTTGTGTGCAATATTTTTTTAAATAACTTTTATTAGATAGTGTTATTATGAGTGTAACTGTACTTCGTAATGTATTCTTGATGTGTTTTGTGACACTTTATAGTTTTGCAAAACAGTTAAAGGGACATTCCAGCCAAAATTGGAATCTACATGGATACATTTCAGTTTAGATTAGAAGCATTTTTGTAATATACATCTATTACCAAAAATGCTTCATATAAAAGCTATAGCTGTTTCAAAAGTGTATTTAAGTATGCACCGTGCACCAGCATTTTAAACACAGCCCTTGCTCAGAGAGCCTAATGAGCTTGTACCATCTGGTAATGACTCCATTTGTTAATTGCTGACATGATACAAGCCCCACTGATGTTCTGAGCAGATGCAGTATTTAAAATGCTGTTGCACTGAGAATATCTAGCTATGCTTCAGGTGCACGTGCAGAGAAAATGCTAAAACTAAAACAGTGATAGCTTTTACTAGAAGGATTTCTGCCAATACAAGTATATTGCAAATATGTTTCTATTCAAAGAAGTAGTTCATCTATGTGCATTTAAATTTTGACCGGAATGTCCCTTTAACCAGAGCTCTGAAGTTGCGGTAATTATTTTAGCATAAATTGTGATTGCACTCAAGCTCGTATTTAAATCGTAATACGAGCCCGATGAAAAATGTTAACCCTAAAGCAGTGAAAACTTTTACTAGAAGCATTTTTGCTAATATATGTATATTGCACATATGTTTTTATTTTTAAATTTTGACCAGAATGTCCCTTTAAATTTTACAATTTACTTCTGTTATCAAATGTGCCTCATGCTGTTGGTATCCTTTGTTGAAGGAGCAACAATGCACTAATGGGAGTCAGCTGAACACATTGGGTGAGCCAATGGCAAGAGGAATAGAGACTCAGTGTGGCTGCTGACCTAGGAGGAGGTGCAGCAAGCTGGGGAGGTGAAGCACAGAAAGACGGTGGTTTCAGTTTGGCCTCTGAAGAAAAAGCAAAAAAAATAAATAAAAAAATCCAGCTTCTGAGTTGCTGAAAGTTAATGGGGATGTGCAAAGTAAGCAAGCAGCATAAGGTGATTTACAGAGTTTAAAGTTGTTTAAAAATGATACAGACAGTAAATGGAACAGGAATTTGGAGCTTGAAAGAAGAAGGGAGACTTTAAGTGAGGCCAGACAAGAAAATGTCTCCTGCCCTAGTGAATCTGACTAAAGCAACACACTCTGCAGCCGTGTGCACGTGCTGCAATCAGATAGTGTTTGTGTAAACATGCAGGCTGAGGGCGCGATCAAATATACAGCGCAGGTTTCGGCGCAAGCATGGGAACCCACGCCGCCCGTAATTTCACCTCGCACATCGGGGTATTACATATACTGCGCCGTTAGATGCTAAAGTGGCGTAAGTAGGACAAACTGGCAATCTTCTGAAATGTGCGCAAATACACATTTTAGTCGTCGCAAGTAACTTACGCCAGTATTTTGTCCACGGAAAGTTTCAATAAAGAGTAGTTTTATGCAAATTAGGCTAACACTCGTAAAAATTAACCGCGACTTCATATAAAAATGTGACACGTAATTACGCTATTCAAAATTCATATATAAATCCATGCGCAGCCTCCATTTTCTTCAGTGTGTTTGGATGGTTCGTTGAGCTACAGCACACTACAGTGGAGTGGAGGATTAGTCAGAGTAGAGAGAGAGAGACGCAAACAGAGGAGTTAGTTCGCATTGTTGGTTGATTAAGCTTGTACACTTACACATATTTTTACATATTGCACACATTTTGCATGCATACATATACAAAGACACCACACTTTTTTTTCTAACACCTCACACATTTTATTTCAATTTTCCAGTGTGATAGGCTGAGTGTTTGGTTGTGATTGTGTGTGATTGAACTGGGAGTGAGTGTGTGTAGTGTGAGGATGGCAGGGAGAGGTAGGGCGGAGGGGAGGAGGGGAGAGGAGTGGCAGGGAGAGGAGTATTGTAGAGGACAGGAGGAGCAGTGGGGTCCCTGTCAGGGAGTAAGTGGAGTGGGGAGAGGGAGAGCTAGAAGGTATGATGAGAGGGGAGATGCCCGAGAGCCCCAGAGACCAGGCACATCTAGGAGAGGGACAGAGGGTGCACATGGGGACAGAAGGGGGGAGGAGGGAGAGGATAGGGAGGAACCCACACCAGGGACATCACAGGGAGAAAGCCAGGTGTCCACGGAGGATGAGAGGCTGAGATGTGCTAACTTCTCATTCAATGAAAATGTTGCCCTAGTCCAGGCCATCATGGACAATTACAGTGCCTTCTTTGGGCAGGAGAAGGGCAAAGGCAGTGCCAAAAGGCGAACAGCATGGTTGGCGGTAGAGGATGCCGTCAACAGTATGGCCCCGCAGAGGAGGACTGTTGAGGGCCTTAAAAAGCAGTGGAATGACTGCAAGAGGCGGGTGAAAGAAAAGATGGGACAGGAAGCTATGCACCAGAGGGGAACAGGTGGTGGTCCATCCCTGGACATAGAATATAACACCTGGCAGGAGATGATACGCAGGTCCCTGAGTATCACAGCAGTCCGTGGACTTCCAGGGGCTCGTGACTCAGGGGCTGCAACCACAGCACATCATGCTGGTGAGTAACATCCCACACACCAGTATTATATGTATTTGATATATAACATCCTTTAATATCACACATTCATGTACACAATGAGGTGCATGGTATTTGTCCTACTAACAAAAACATCTACAATTATATTTGACATTAATGCTACTTAACACAATGCAATTCATGATATGAGGTGGAATAGTGCAATACTAACATGTCTCAGAGTAACACAGGCCACAAGCCACATGTAGAGTTTTCAGTAAATGGACACTATAGCCATCACAATACTTTTAGCTCAATAAAGCAGGTTCTGTGCCTACATCAGGCTAAAGTAAATTGTGTGACCATAGTGTCACTTAAAGAACACATTTTTTCCATCTTTGACATGTACACATAACTATTGTATGAAACACATACCTGTATCCTGCGCATATTCAAATCCCTCATATCACAAATCACAATGTGCACATGCATGTTATAGAGTTTGACATGAGAATCAGTATAGGCCCTAGCATGTATCAATCTACATTGTATGCCCACATGGACATATATATGACTGTACTAATCCCTCTCATCATTTGACTCCTCCACAGAACCTCCTGTCACAAGGATACAAACAGGCATGCCACCACCACCACCACCACCACCAGTCATAGGCATGCAGCCACCACCACCAGTCACAAGCATACAGCCACCACCACCAGTCTTCAGGCAAACACATGAACAGTATACTCCCAGACATGAGCATGATTGGATGGCTTCAGTTGAGGACCCGGGAGTGATGCCACCACCATTGCCATATGACCCCTGGCAAGATTCCTGGACAGAGGAATATCCTCCCTTTGGCTTTAAGGAGGAGCCAAGACAGCCACAAAGGGTCCATGTATTTACCCCCCCACAACACAATCTCATGGCAGTCAGGGATTTCACCCACACACGTCACAGGAAGTTCCAATTGGACAGGCTGAGTGGTCACACACTCGTCATCATTGGGACTATCAACCAACCATACGAGCTCCACCATCCTCAGCAATTGGATGAGCTCCACCATTGGCAGATGGAAATAGAGCAGATTCTACAGCTGCCCCACATGAACCAGCAGTTGAAGCTGGCTCACCACCACATGAACCAGCAGTTGAAGCTGGCCCACCACCACATGAACCAGCAGTTGAAGCTGGCCCTGCACCTCAAGCAACAGCAGATGCAGGTGACCCTGCCCCACAAGCACATAGAAGCCCTGCTGCTCAAGAGCCTGTGGATGCATTGTATTCACCCCTGGGTGAGGAATACATTGCACTCCAGAGGAGGCTCATAACAAGCACGGAGAACATACAAAGAGGCCAAGAGAGGTTCTTCAGGAGCCAACAGAGGAGAAAACAACGTAGCATAGAGCTACAGAGGGACATAGCAGCATCGTTAAGTGCAAGTGTTCATAACCAATCACAGATGATGCAAATTCTGTCTGATATGCAGATGAAAATGAACAATAGATGGAGAGAACAAAATCAACTCTTGGGTGTGTTAGTTGAGCACTTTACACACCAGCAGGACACTGCCTCCAGCCTATCATCTGTGGCCAGCACACCAGCAGAAACAGCAGAATCTTCTCAAACAAGGAGAACAAGGCAATCCACTACAGCCACCTCAGCTCCCTCATCCAAGAAGCCAAAAAAGAAATAAATATTCTTATAGTTCACCATAAATCTTGTCCTTGTTATTTACCATATAATTGTTATCCACATCCATGTGAGGTGTGTTTTAGTACACTAATATTGTTAACATATAATATGACTTGTGTGTAAATGGCAAATAAAGGTAATATTATCATGTTTATGACATATTCATGTTCTATAAACCACATCACATAGTTGTGTATGAAGGATACATACAGGGAGTGCAGAATTATTAGGCAAGTTGTATTTTTGAGGATTAATTTTATTATTGAACAACAACCATGTTCTCAATGAACCCAAAAAACTCATTAATATCAAAGCTGAATAGTTTTGGAAGTAGTTTTTAGTTTGTTTTTAGTTATAGCTATTTTAGGAGGATATCTGTGTGTGCAGGTGACTATTACTGTGCATAATTATTAGGCAACTTAACAAAAAACAAATATATACCCATTTCAATTATTTATTTTTACCAGTGAAACCAATATAACATCTCAACATTCACAAATATACATTTCTGACATTCAAAAACAAAACAAAAACAAATCAGTGACCAATATAGCCACCTTTCTTTGCAAGGACACTCAAAAGCCTGCCATCCATGGATTCTGTCAGTGTTTTGATCTGTTCACCATCAACATTGCGTGCAGCAGCAATCACAGCCTCCCAGACACTGTTCAGAGAGGTGTACTGTTTTCCCTCCTTGTAAATCTCACATTTGATGATGGACCACAGGTTCTCAATGGGGTTCAGATCAGGTGAACAAGGAGGCCATGTCATTAGATTTTCTTCTTTTATACCCTTTCTTGCCAGCCACGCTGTGGAGTACTTGGACGCATGTGATGGAGCATTGTCCTGCATGAAAATCATGTTTTTCTTGAAGGATGCAGACTTCTTCCTGTACCACTGCTTGAAGAAGGTGTCTTCCAGAAACTGGCAGTAGGACTGGGAGTTGAGCTTGACTCCATCCTCAACCCGAAAAGGCCCCACAAGCTCATCTTTGATGATACCAGCCCAAACCAGTACTCCACCTCCACCTTGCTGGTGTCTGAGTCGGACTGGAGCTCTCTGCCCTTTACCAATCCAGCCACGGGCCCATCCATCTGGCCCATCAAGACTCACTCTCATTTCATCAGTCCATAAAACCTTAGAAAAATCAGTCTTGAGATATTTCTTGGCCCAGTCTTGACGTTTCAGCTTGTGTGTCTTGTTCAGTGGTGGTCGTCTTTCAGCCTTTCTTACCTTGGCCATGTCTCTGAGTATTGCACACCTTGTGCTTTTGGGCACTCCAGTGATGTTGCAGCTCTGAAATATGGCCAAACTGGTGGCAAGTGGCATCTTGGCAGCTGCACGCTTGAGTTTTCTCAGTTCATGGGCAGTTATTTTGCGCCTTGGTTTTTCCACACGCTTCTTGCGACCCTGTTGACTATTTTGAATGAAACGCTTGATTGTTCGATGATCACGCTTCAGAAGCTTTGCAATTTTAAGAGTGCTGCATCCCTCTGCAAGATATCTCACTATTTTTGACTTTTCTGAGCCTGTCAAGTCCTTCTTTTGACCCATTTTGCCAAAGGAAAGGAAGTTGCCTAATAATTATGCACACCTGATATAGGGTGTTGATGTCATTAGACCACACCCCTTCTCATTACAGAGATGCACATCACCTAATATGCCTAATTGGTAGTAGGCTTTCGAGCCTATACAGCTTGGAGTAAGACAACATGCATAAAGAGGATGATGTGGTCAAAATACTCATTTGCCTAATAATTCTGCACTCCCTGTATAGTAATATTCACTTCTAAGATGTAAATCAAGGTTTCTCACATCCAATATAAATTGACACATGGGTATATATATATATGGATAATGTATTTACAGAAGGTGTGAACATAAGGTATAAACATCCATTTTCATTCTTATTAATGATAGTCAATAAATCATAGTGACCTAAACATGAATTAAACAAATGAGACATTTTCAGTAATTAGGGTGGTTAAGGGAAGGGGGTGGGATGTAGTAGTTTCACTTACATGCAGTAGAAATCCGCAGTATGTAATTCTGCAAGACATGATATATACACATGCAATGGTTGCTGAGGTACAGTCAATCATCATAATACATGTGAATGTTACGGTTTACTGTACTTATGAACAAGTAACTTACAGGTGAAGTATTCACGGATGACAAAGTCCCTCACTTCATTCCCCCTCAGTGTCCCCCTGTCCACATCCTCAGGTACAGGAACCAGCTGCTGATCTTGTTCTGGTTCTATGTCCCCCAATATACGTGTGTCCACAGCAATGTTATGTAGAATACAACATGCATTGACAATGGAACACACTTTGTTGGGGTTATACTGTAAAGCTCCGCCTGTCAAATCCAGACACCTGAATCTGGTTTTGAGTAGGCCAAAGCTCCTTTCTATTAAATTTCTGGTCCATATGTGGGCCTCCTGGTACCTGAGTTGTGGCTCTGTAAGGGTGTGTGCCAAGGGGGTTAACAGCCATGGTCTGCAGCCGTACCCTGTCATGTAACATATGTATTATGATTACTACAGGTTCATCATGTGCTTAAAGGGACATAACATGGATTTCATTTAAAATATATGTATTACAAAAACATTAAATTGGTGCATTGTAAGCAATTTACTTTTATGCCAGGATTAGTCTAGACAAAATTCTATTTTCATGATTCAGATAGAACATGCCATTTTAAGAAAATGTCCTTTTAAGTGGAAATCTATTTATAGTATACTGTCCCTTTAAAGGGACATGAAACACACATTTCTTATTTCATGAGTTAATAAAGAACCTGCAATTTTATTCAACTTTATAATTTACTTCTATTATGTATTTTGCTCCATTCTATTGATATTATTTGCTGAGAAGCATATTAGATATGCTCATTAGCTGCTGATTGGTGGCTACACATCGATGCCTCATGTGATTGGCTCATCTATGTGCATTGCTATTTCTTAAACAAAGGATATCTAAAGAATGAATCAAATGAGATAATAGAAGTAAATTGTAATGTTGTTTAACATTGTATTCTCTATCTGAAACATGACATAATAATTTTGTGTTTAGTGTCCCTTTAGTAGAAATATACAGACAGAATGAAGGTAGTGCATACTCACCAAGCAGCCAACCTCCCAAGAGTGTTCCAGAATCAAAAAGCTGGAATAAGAAGGTCTGGCACAGGATGTAGGAATCATGGGCACTCCCTGGAAAGCCTGCATACACATGTGTGAATTTCAGAGTGGTATCACAGACCATCTGGCAATTCAAGGAGTAAAACCCTTTCCTGTTAATATAGAGGAATGGCTCCTCATGTGGGGCCATGATACGCACATGTGTGCAATCAATTGCCCCCATGACATTGGGAATACCCCCCAGTCGATAGAAGCCTTGTTTAAGACTGTTCCATTCCTGGGGGGTACGGGGGAAATTAATGTATCGCTGTGTCTGGTTATCTAGAGCAGTCAAAGCCTCCCCTAGGAGCCTGGAGAAGGACAAGCCCCTCTGTTGACTGGAATGAGCCAGATGCCAGGAAGTGTACAACACACAACAACTTCTGCATACCAGTCAGAGCTAGGTTCCTATTCTCTTGAGGGTCAATTTCATCCTTCAAGACCTCATATAGGTCAATGAGGCTTGCAGAAGTCAAGCGATACTTTTCCCTGACCTCCCCTTCTGTCATTCCAAACAGGGTGACCCTAACCCTGTGTATCCTTGGTGCCCTTGCTCTTCCCCTCTGCTGATGCCGACGTCTTATAGGCCCTGCTGGCCTATGACCAGCTGCAGCAACAACAGCAGCAGGGTCAGCACCAGGAACAGCAGCAGGAGGAGCAGGGACAGCAGCAGCAGGAGCAGGGATGGCTACAGCACCATGACCAGGACCTCAGCAGCAACTATAGCACCAGCAGGTATATCATGAACAACAGGGGCTTGTAGGGCTTTAAGCACCCCTTGTGCCCCACGATGTTGTCTCTCTATGTGTTGTAAGTAAAGCAGGGGAAACATGGTGGCTAATGAGGGTGTGCATTGCCAGGTGTTTTAAGGCTGCAGGTGAGAGGTTGTGCTGTTTGTGATTGGTTTGACACACTTGCAGGGGCAGGAATAATAAATGTTTAGAAGAGGTTTAACTGTTTGAGATCAATCGGCTGATATGTATGTGATTGAGCATGCGTTTGTTAGGCCTTCAGAGAGTTACATTGGTTTTTTAGTCAGTGCAAGGGTTGCTGCGCCTGCAATTTGTGGCGAGATGAGAATGGAGTAGATTTTCTTGCGCTGTATATTGGATACTAAATTGCGCGTCTGTTCTATGTTAGTCTATGGGTAAAAAAAATACGTCCGAAGGGTGAAAAATATGCGCGTAACTTGTTTGCTACGTCGTATATGTAATACCAAAATCGCATAAAATCTGGCGTCGCCGGCTTTTGCGGGCGACGCTGCATATGTGATCGAGCTCTGAGTGTGCTGATTCCCCAGCCAGGGGATAGAATTCTGCAGTAAGTAATACAGACATGGATTTTGCAGACATCCCAACCTGCAAAAACTCATTTCAGGGTGCGCCCCCCCCAAGTTATATATTGGACACCTTGAAACCCCATAAGATAGAGACTTATCATTAAAGTAGCTTCCCACTAAAGTCACATTTAAAAAAAGTAGCTTTATTGCACAACAACATTTAATAAACCTATTTTCCAGTGACCGTACGCTGGTTGAAAGCTTAAATATTTTAGAATACAAAGTTTAATTACGTGCAGTAAATAAGGTAGTATCTGTGTTTTTATTTTATTAAAATCAGTGGGGGCTTTTTGGTTACTGATGCTTTGATGGTTCTATAACGTCCCAGCAACTAAAGGCATTCCTTAAAGAAATACTTTTCCGAATTTGGGCCACATTGGATCATGGTACTTGGAGTTTCAGGGAGATTGCACTTCATTTGCTGGCATCAGGGAGCCGCAATTACAATCAGGGAGACTCCCTGAACTTCAGGGAGAGTACTTGGGATGTCTGATTTTGCTTGTACACAGGCCATATATGTGGATTATGAAGAGGCAATGGATTTGAGTAATGGGGGGAAATGCTGTAAGTAATTCTTAATATGTAATGCAGCCTACAAGCAATACTAATAGCACAGTGCAAGGAATTCCTGCAGCTTGTAGCAAACAAAGCACAGTATTGCAGCATGAACCAGAAGCTACACATTTGCTACTGTCAGAAGTCAGTGGAGGGATCTGTTGTGGTATTTAAACAGCAAACACTTACAGCATTGTTAAACTGTGGCTGTAATTACAAGATTGCATGGAGCTGCTGCAGACCCCAGTAAGTCTTTTGCCAGTGTTGTATCATCTGTGCCTCCTGTTTTTAAAGTACCCCAGGTATCTGCACCAAGTTTTAAAATGCAAATGCTGCTGTTACCTTTACTGGCTCAAAGTCTTTTTATAATCTACCTGTGAAAAATCCTTTAACCCCTTCACGCTGTTAGGATGTTCCATGCCATCCTAACAATGCTGGGCTTTAACGTCATTAGGACGGCATGGAACGTCCTATCTTCTATGGCATCCTGCAGCCTCCCCCTTTGATGCAAGATCAATCAGATGAGGGGGAGTGCCTAGCAGCATAGGCAGTCCCCCATGATCAGATCCTTGCCTTGAAATCACGTTGGCGATTGCGTGATTTCATTGTTACAACAAGTCTTTATATTGGAACTTCTTTTTGATGTTAACACTTTGATACCGGCACAAAGGGGTTAAAGAGGAGAAATGTTGTTAGATTAACCTATTGTGGCAATTATAAAGAGGACAGAGTTCTGGAGTATGCGGCAAGTCTGATATCACTAATGTCTTCTTGCTAGATCCCACTAGAAAGAGACATCTATACAATCCTGTGTGTATGTCAGCAATGCATGTGCTGATATTTTTATCTCAGGTATGAGGTATAATATTGTATATTAAGTATCAAATATCACACACAATACTGAGCCAAAAAATGACATTGTGAATCTGTAGTGTGCTTTGTTATTAGCACAATTTCAATCCTACTGTTAGGCAGACTTCACAGTAATATAACGCTGTATAAAACATGCACAGAGGAAATGTCACTCACCCACTCGTCAAAGTAAGAGAAATAGACTTACAGTCTCTCTGGATCATTGCTCTGCTGTTGTAGCCCACTTGTGGCATGCCAGAAAACTCCAAGGAGGTAAAAATGTACTTTTATTATATCCACGTAAAACCGCAAAAGTGCAAGAATCAACATCATAGCCATGTAACCAGCCTGAAAAAAAGTATCCAGTGGATCCTACATGTTTCGTGCCTAGACCGGCACTTTGTCAGGGATGTATGTGGGTCAGGTGCTTATTAAGAAATCATTGAGATTTCATCCAGAAGCTCTTTATGCTCTGTTTGCTCCATATTCAGAGCATTATGATATAAGCTTTAAGACCTTGTGTTATGTGGAAGCTTGCTGGCAGCAGTATAAAACTGTGAAAGACACACCTGAGTGGAAGAATTTTGTAGGCAAATTACCAGGCTGGAGTGTGTATATGAGCATTGTATTTGATTATGAATATATTCCAGGACATAATTTTCTGTCTGAAACGCCAGTGTTAAATCCTTACGCCTAGATTTAGAGTTTGGCGTTAGCCGCCAAAACCAGCGTTAGAGGCTGCTAACGCTGGTTTTGGGCTACCGCTGGTATTTAGAGTTTTGTAGGTAAGGGTCTAACGCTCACTTTCCAGCCGCGACTTTTCCATACCGCAGATCCCCCAGCCGCAGAAACTCCAGCCGCAGAAAAAAGTCAGGAGTTAAGAGCTTTCTGGGCTAACGCCGGTTCATAAAGCTCTTAACTACTGTGCTCTAAAGTACACTAACACCCATAAACTACCTATGTACCCCTAAACCGAGGTCCCCCCACATCGCCGCCCCTCTATTAAATTTTTTTAACCCCTAATCTGCTGATCGGAACAGCCAATACAATGCGAGCTCAATCTGATTGGCTGATTGGATCAGCCAATCGGATTGAACTTGAATCTGATTGGCTGATTCCATCAGCCAATCAGAATTTTCCTACCTTAATTCCGATTGGCTGATAGAATCCTATCAGCCAATCGGAATTCGAGGGACGCCATCTTGGATGACGTCATTTAAAGGAACCGTCATTCGGTGAGTAGGCGTCGGTAGAAGAGGATGGATCCGCGTCGGCTGGAAGAAGATGGCTCTGGAAGAAAGAAGATTGAAGATGCCGCTTGATAGAAGACTTCATCCCGATGATGGACTTCTTCAGCGCCCACTTGGATCAAGACTTCAGCCCGATGATGGACTTCTTCAGCCGCCGCTTGGATCAAGACTTTAGCCGGAGGATGGACGTCACTCTTCAGCCCCCGCTTGGGCTTGGATGAAGACTTCGGACCCTCTTCTGGACCGATCGGTGAACCCGGTGAGGTGAAGACAAGGTAGGGAGATCTTCAGGGGCTTAGTGTTAGGTTTATTTAAGGGGGGTTTGGGCTAGATTAGGGGTATGTGGGTGGTGGGTTGTAATGTTGGGGGGGAGGTATTGTATGTTTTTTTTTTTACAGGCAAAAGAGCTGAATTCTTTGGGGCATGCCCCGCAAAGGGCCCTTTTAAGGGCTGGTAAGGTAAAAGAGCTTTTCTATTTTAATTTTAGAATAGGGTAGGGCATTTTTTTTATTTTGGGGGGCTTTGTTATTTTATTAGGGGGCTTAGAGTAGGTGTAATTAGTTTAAAATTGTTGTAATATTTTTCTAATGTTTGTAAATATTTTTTTATTTTTTGTAACTTAGTTCTTTTTTATTTTTTGTACTTTAGTTAGTTTATTTAATTGTATTTATTTGTAGGTATTGTATTTAATTAATTTATTGATAGTGTAGGGTTAGGTTTAATTGTAGATAATTGTAGGTATTTTATTTAATTAATTTATTGATAGTGTAGTGTTAGGTTTAATTGTAACTTAGGTTAGGATTTATTTTACAGGTAATTTTGTAATTATTTTAACTAGGTAGCTATTAAATAGTTATGAACTATTTAATAGCTATTGTACCTGGTTAAAATAATTACAAAGTTGCCTGTAAAATAAATATAAATCCTAAAATAGCTACAATATAATTATTATTTATATTGTAGCTATATTAGGGTTTATTTTACAGGTAAGTATTTAGCTTTAAATAGGAATAATTTATTTAATAAGAGTTAATTTATTTCGTTAGATTTAAATTATATTTAACTTAGGGGGGTGTTAGGGTTAAGGTTAGACTTAGCTTTAGGGGTTAATACATTTATTAGAGTAGCGGTGAGGTCCGGTCGGCAGATTAGGGGTTAATACTTGAAGTTAGGTGTCAGCGATGTTAGGGAGGGCAGATTAGGGGTTAATACTATTTATTATAGGGTTATTGAGGCGGGAGTGAGGCGGATTAGGGGTTAATAACTTTATTATAGTAGCGGTGAGCTCCGGTCGGCAGATTAGGGGTTAATAATTGTAGGTAGGTGGCGGCGACGTTGGGGGCGGCAGATTAGGGGTTAATAAATATAATATAGGGGTCGGCGGTGTTAGGGGCAGCAGATTAGGGGTACATAGGGATAACGTAGGTTGCGGCGGTGTACGGAGCGGCAGATTAGGGGTTAAAAAATATATGCAGGGGTCAGCGATAGCGGGGGCGGCAGATTAGGGGTTAATAAGTGTAAGGCTAGGGGTGTTTAGACTCGGGGTACATGTTAGGGTGTTAGGTGCAGATGTAGGAAGTGTTTCCCCATAGGAAACAATGGGGCTGCGTTAGGAGCTGAACACTGCTTTTTTGCAGGTGTTAGGTTCTTTTTCAGCTCAAAATGCCCCATTGTTTTCTATGGGGGAATCGTGCACAAGCACGTTTTTGAAGCTGGCCGCGTCCATAAGCACCGCTGGTATTGAGAGTTGCAGTGGCGGTAAATATGCTCTACGCTCCCTTTTTGGAGCCTAACGCAGCCCTTCTGTGAACTCTAAATACCAGCGGTATTTAAAAGGTGCGGGCGAAAAAAAGCCAGCGTTAGATACGTGGGTCGTTACCGACAAAACTCTAAATCTAGCCGTTAGTGTGCCTAAGAAGACCTACAATGGTGATTATCTGAATTGAAGTTATTTATTTGAAGTCAAGCTTTTTTCATGGGATACTATAAGAATCCATTTGCCAAACTTCCTTTTCATAGCAATCCCAAAAGAAAACAAGCACCAAAGCAGAACAAGTGTGCACGCCAAAAGGTTACTGCATACCTCATAAAATATCAGAGTTTAAAGAAAAGGCAGCACCATCAAGTTCATCAGCAAACTTCTTTTATTCCTTTTAACCAAGAGCAGGTATAAAATATCAGGACTACGTTTTGGGTTGTTAACCCTTAGTCATGTCTGTGGTACAATGAAATGCATCACCTTAAATAGCTTAGCACAGGTGCCAAACTCCTCCCATCTCATCATGACATCATTAGTCAAGTAAGTTAAAGGGACCTCATCCCCCAACACAATACATAAACATAATTACACCACACCATTAAAAATACAGAATATTAGAAAACAGTCAATACAATTATTTTACAAAAATTGATTTAAATCATAATCTCTTTTCATCCCCTTATAGGTTAATGCATCAAGTTTGTAAATCCATAACATCTCCCTCTTTTTTAATAGGGATTCCCTATTCTGTCCCCTTCTGGGAGGAGGTTCCCAATCAATAATCTGGAACCTCAGTTGTGCAATGGATTGGCCAGCCTCCAAAAAATGGCATGCTACTGGTGCCTCAACATTTTTCCTCCTGATGCTAGATTTGTGCTGCACTATTCTGTCGCGTACCCTTTGGGTCGTTTCCCCCGATATAAATTTTGGCACATGGACATTTAATAGGTACACCACAAAGGTATCATTGCAGGTAAAGTATCCATTAATACCATACTTTCTACCAGTATATGGATGGAAAAAATTATCACCCTTGACCAAGCTGCCACAACAGCCAAGGCAAGGAAAACAACCCTTCTTTTGACTTGTCAGATAACCCGTATTATCTCTCCTTAGACTCCCCACATCTGCTCTAACCAAAGAATCCCTTAGATTAGGTTGCGGGTATAGGCTGGCATGAGGCATTTGCAAAAATCTCTACCCCCAGATTACAATCCCTTATTATATGCCAATGGTGTCTCATAATACGTTGGATATCATGACTAAGGGTATTCAATTCTGAAACAAAAACCATCCTATCCTCTTTAACTTTTTTCTCAGTTAGCTTGAGGGTCTCGTCACGTTTTGTTCTTCTCACCTCTTCTATATTCCTATTGATAAGCTCTACAGGATAACCCCTTTCCAAAAACTGCTTGCCCTCATAAATTAACCTATCATTCACAAAACCCTCATCTTTTACTATTCTCCTCACTCTCAGTAGTTTGCTTTATGGCAATGATTGTTTTAATGTAGGTGGATGGGCACTAGTATAATGGAGCAAGGTGTTGCGATCAGTCTATTTACGAAATAGATCCGTATATACATGGCCATTGTGTTTGTACACTTTTGTGTCTAAAAAATTGACACTCTCTTCACTCCAAGTAAGTGTAAATTTAATAAATCTTAGTATTCAAAATGTCCACAAACTTTTTTAGGGATCCAACGTCGCCCAACCAAACGCCATATAGATGGAACATCTCATTCTCAAATACCAAATGTTCTTCATACCAGTTTATATACAGGTTAGCATAGGTAGGGGCAACGTTGGATCCCATTGCTGTACCTTGGCATTGGATGTAAAAGGTGTCCTGAAACAAAAAATAATTAGAACTTTTGGAGACTATTTTATATTATATCAGGAACTGATATAATGTCTTATAATGTCTTACTTTCAGCTAGTATACACTTAATCACATCAATGCCACTATTGTGTGTAATGGAGGTGTACAAACTCACAATGTCAAGACTATGCATTTATCATAGTTATCTGTCAGCCCATCAATTTTTGGAGACCAAGGAAAATAGAATGGGCCTGGGAGCTCCTGGATTAACAGCAAGTACCTCCAAAGCGTTCTGTATATAACAGATGTAGCTGTGTACAAAACCGCTACAAAGTTGCTTTTACATACACGATTGAACCAGTCTCAGTCCAATTGGACACTGCTATGTGTTCAAAATCAGTAGAAATACATCAAAGAAGCCTTACCAGTGAGCAGAGACTATCTTCCCAGATCCATGGATCTTTTACACTGAGCTCGTTGGTGTCTCTCACCCTCTATGGCAGGCAATGCGCAGGCAATCCTCACATGAGTTTCCGGATGACACGGATGACGTCACCAATTAGGGGCTGGACATTCAGGCTGTACGGTGCTGAAGCGTTAGCTGTATCCACAGCAATAATCCTACGTGCTAGGAGCAAGCCACTGGTATAGCAGTAGAAGAAGAAGAAAAAGACGGTTTGCTCCAATTAAAAAGTTCAATTCATTGTTGCAAGTAAAATTCCAGGAGGAAACACAGAGTGAAATGAGCGTAGCACCACAGGCTTACGCGTTCCGGCTGGACGCCGCAATCATAGCCATAAGGTGCTACTCTGTACACACAGCTTAAAAAGTGATTAGCTACTTGTTATTGGTTAAGAACAATAAGATACGCTCATTACACCGGTAACGCTATGGCCATAATATAACACCTAAGAAACAAGGATTAAATACACCCACTTGTATACAGATTCAGATGACACCTTGGTATATAGAGCACAAATGATTAAATATATGTTTTTTCTTACTTTTTTTAAAAAAAAAAGTGTCATTACTATTTAATATTTTAGCACGCACTCTCTATGTATATATTTCCTACTTCAAGGTTTCAACCTTTTTCAATCTTTTCCATTTCCCTATATAAAATTCATGGGCATATGCTGTTTTCACTTTGAAATTGTATTTTTTTAAAAAAATTTTTTATAAATAGTCTTTTATTGAGGTAATGCGAAAAATGAGAAAACAAAGGACATACATTAAATGTCACGTATAATACAGGTCTACAGTTTTCATGAGGCCTAATTCAATAACATAAACAAAGAATATTAAAAAAAAACTGACATAGAAACTTAAAGCTCTTAAAACCTCCATTTTGTAGTTTTAGAAAGCTTCCATGGACGACTAATTAGCTGGCCAATAATGGTCCCTATGGTATACATAACACCTAGTAAGGTAAGTTAGTCGTATATATGATATATTTAAATAGTGCTTTGATCTTACAGCAGATCAAAGCAGAGCAAGACAGCGGGTAAACACCGCTTTAAAATTGATGAATAATAATACCCCTAACAATCAAATTCTAAGATGGGTGAGGCATACCAGAGGCCCACGCTAGCATATGGGGGGGGGGGGGCGGGTATATTTTGATTAAATTATTATCTATTGGAGTGTAGCCAACAGTACATAGAAAGTCTACTACCATCTTACTGGGATAACAATCATAAATAACAGATCTTGGATGTATGTAAAAATACCCCTAAAAGGCTCTAAAATAGAACAGAATATATAATAAACAATATTGTCAAAACAGAATTTGAACATTTCACATAAATAGTATCCTCTTCCATTATGGTCTCAACTATCTAGCATTGAATTATGGTAAAGCATTTAGTAGACAAAAGTGTATATCTAACTATGAGGTCACAGTAGTACTCCAAGAAACAGTAAGCTAATGCCTGCTACAAAAAGAAACATCCCATACTGAAGACTTATTCATATGGGTATCACGCTTTCCCACTTAGCTATATTATTTGAAGAGTTAATAAGTTATGTGCATTATCCCGCCAGGCCACTGGAATAGTGCAGTATCATCCATCATCCTGTATGTACGCTCTATAAATTGCCAATAGCTGGAACATTGGGGAGTTTAATGGGTGAAAGCCACGTAACATATATAGAATAGTACAACAACAAATAGATTGGAATATAGAAACCTAGCACATTGCTGAAAATAATTTATAGAATAGGTTCCATGTATATCCCAAGTTTCATATTGCTATAAGGGGTACACATCCTAATTGAGAATATCCTTTAATGGGCAGGAGTCATCTTGACCAAGGAGCAAGAAAATATAGGATATGAGCATGTACCATAGGAGTAGTATTAGACAACACAGTGTATGTTTACTCAAGCTATAGGTAGCGTCTAAACCATCAAACATTCTTATAGAACTGCTATGATCACAAATCTGTCACTTCACTCAGAAAATACCTGCAACCATTTATATGCTAGGGATCAGCACTGTTTTACCTTGTATTCTAAGAGTTAACAAGGCCACAACAGTTCTCTATCAAGGTTCCCATGTGTACTATTGATATACCTTCTTTACAGATACAAATATGCCCCTTATTAAAATGAATAAAAAAAGGTTTATATGTGTGTATAATATGTAGCAAGGGGGATCCCGTCACCACACTGCATCCTTAGTTAATGGGACTAAGAGTTGCTTAAGGCCACATGTTGTTCATAGCCCCTAACTCCCTCACCAGCTGAGGAAGAGAGAGCAATTATGTCTCCCAATAATGTACAAGAATAAGTATCTGTATCTATTATCAGACTAATAATAACAGCTTAAGAGGGAGTACACCCTAGGAAGGGCCCAGGCATAGATAGGGAATGCTAATGGCTGCAGTGAGAGGGAGGGAAGTGTGATATGTGCCATAGGTGTCTCAGAGTAACTATGGGAAATGTAGAGAGAGGAACTAAGGGTCATATAAACATAAAACAGGAAAGTCTATGAGTGTAGATATGTAATAGGTCCATTCTTTAGGATGTGTGAAGTGCTGAAAATATATCCCACTCCTACCCTCACACAATACACCTCCAGTAATAGTTGTGAGTTCCTCTCTGAAGAAAAGTCCTTCATAAAACACGCTGCTTTCTATCTGACGGTTCAGCAAGTTGACACGGATCCTAAGTATACTTGCCACTGGTATATGAGAGGTTGAGTCCATGTTGTACGCTGTCCCAGAGTGGCGCCTCCAAGGTTTGTAAAGAGCCCACATACACAAGAACTCTGTGCCGCCCATCTGCTTTGTCACAGACATCTGTGATTTAGTCCCCTGTAGATATAAACTCTATCTGTTCCGGCTCTGTTACAAGCTCATATTTTCCTTGCTGCATGTATTTCTTTGTAGATACATAATGCAAGACAATATCTCTGCTGTCTGAAAGGGCATCTACGGTGTTAGCTTTTAGATCTTCAATAAGTACTGTGGCGCAAGGAGTACCCACAAAGTTTTTAACGTGTGCACTATGACTGTCTGTTGCTGATCAAGAACGTTGCTAACATAAGAAACGTTTATCCCTCAAATGTTCCAGAGCATATAATGTTGTGGTTTGTATTATATACAGACTGATATTGCCAAAATCTGTTACTCTGGGAAAACCTTTAAACTGCCTTAAGTTGTTTGGGGTACCAGGTATAACATAGCAGCCTTCTGTCAAAGATGACATGACTCAGGTTAGATATCCTGTGAATTAACCAAGGTGTGGGGAGCTAACGGTGTGGGTTTAAAAAGTGTTGTATCAAAGTGTTATCACAAAGTGTTTTATCACGGTGTTATCACAAAATAAAAATAATTAAGCTTATATACAAAATGTATTTATTTAAAAACAATTTAAAACAGGTAGAATGTAAGTATAGAGCTCTAATACTTTAAAACATTAAATCAGTGTACAATTTTGTAAGGACAACATTGGAGAATTTTGAGCAGTCTTTTTGATTTGTTTTCAATCTGTTCATATAATTTGATTAGTTTCGTGTTTTGGTTAAAAAGTTTTTTATATGAATGTTTTACTTGTACTCACGTTTTAGTCCTGAATAAAAAACTTTTTAAAGTGGCCTTAATTTGTGTCCAGGATAGGCCGTTGAGGAGACAAAAGGAAATAGGTGACTGTCTTATGTTTAAGACGCTCCTTCTTTAAAAAAGGTCAGAAATGGCAACAAATATAAGAAAAGTTGTAAAGTTGTTTCTGTTTCAAAAGATTCTTTTCTTTTCGTTCCAATTCTTAGATAGTCTTTGAGGAGGAGAGACAATGTGTGTCTCTATATTTGATATGCTTGGAAAATTCGATATGCTTAAGGTTTCTTAGCCGTTTTTACTCGTAAGTGTGATGTTTGATAGCGAAATGAACTCGTTGGTCTCTGAGACTGTTTACCCTATTGATGTGGTAGATTTGATGTTCAGGGTTTGCAGGAGTCTCTAAGAGGCTTGTAGTGTTTGTTGGTATTGCAGTCTTTGGTCCGAAATGTATTCGTTGGTCTCTGAGACTGTTTACCCTATTGTTATGGTAGATTTGATGTTCAGGGTTTGCTGGAGTCTCTAAGAGGCTTGAAGTATTTCTGGATAATACTGTCTTGGATCCGATATCAATTTCGGAATACAAATAAATTATTTTGAAGATTCTGAGGACCGGGACAATTTTATCTGTCCGTAGAGGTCCCTTGTGGTAAAATGCTTCTTTTGCGCTTGTCAGCGTTCAAACGTTAGATATGGTGAATCCGTTAGAAAGTTCAAAATCCCACAGTGTGGGCATATAGTATCAAAAGAGGGTGCACACTCAGGTGGGCAGATCTACGCGTTTCGGCGGATGCCTTTATCAAGATGCCTCTGAGAGTGTTCGCGGTCATTTTTAAAGGTGTAGGTGAGTCTTGATTGGTCAATTTGTGTTTTTTTTGTTGACCAATCCTTGCTCATATTTTAGAGCGTTTTTTTCATTTAACATTTATTAGCGTATACTAAAAGATAGACAAGTTGTAATGATAATTAGTGTTAAACACTTTGTAAGATATAATTACAAATGTAATCTAATACTTGATCTGATGATTTATGTGTTTGTGTGTGCGCCCTCTGAATAAATTAGTGTTTGATGGAACAAATAATGAGACAAAAGTAATCAGAAGATGTGATAACTTGGGTTTAAAGGTTGAGCAATATGGTACTTATCTTTGAAATGTTATAGAGGTGTGTTGTTTAGAGTCTCAAGTTTTTTGTGTTTTTGTTCTTTATGTAACTTTTGTTGAAGATAAGGATATTATATCACTGGTTCTTCAAATATGGTTTATTTTAAAATTAACGTAATTTGTTATCGCAGTATAGAAATAGAGACTTTAAATCTGAAAGTTTAAATTAGAAAATTTAGATCGAACTCCATATTTAATCCATGTGGGTATAGAGTTTTAAAGGAGTAAATGTACTCCGCTTCTTTTCTAAGTAGGAGGTTTTCTAAATTACCACCTCTGGGATTGAGAAAAACTTTTTTGACTCCCCAAAATTTCATGTGGTGGATGTTGCCACTGTGATGTTCAGTAAAATGTTTGTATAAGTTGGTATTAGTTGATTTATGTTCTATATGATGAAGGTGCTCTCTTATGCGGTCTCTGAGCATACGGCTAGTTTGACCAAAATATTGTAAACCACATAAACACATAAACCACATAAACACCTCAAAATACAGAACAACAAAAAGTTTTTTTAGAACAGGCCCCTTTAGGGGAAGGAACTTCAAAAACCAATACACACTGCATCCTCCCAAAAAGAATCGTAAGAAACAAAAGAGAATTAGAGGTAGGAGAAAGGGAAGAAAACTTAGACAAAATTCCGAAAAGACAGAAATAAAACATACTGGAATATTTAATATAAGTCAACACCAACTAAACCCTCTCCAAGAATCAATTCTAAATAAAGGTTTGTTATTTGCACCCTCGTGCAAACTAAACAAATTCGAAACCCTCATAAACATAAATCAATACATACGCAAACTCACCTTAAAAAGATATTTTATCAAAAACCCACTTGAGAACAAAACCTTAAAAGACAACGAACAAAAATTTAAACATACAAATCTGAAAGCTCCTTCAACATTCTATCCTACAAACGAAAAAAGCGAAGACATTAAGCTTTTCGAAAAAATGGCTAAACAGGACATAGATAAACTAGATCAAAATAAATATATAAAATGGAACATGTCTCAAAGGGAACTAAAAATAATAAAAGATCTGAAAAACAATAAAGACATCACTATCAAACAAGCTGATAAGGGCGGAGGAATAGTCCTGATGGACACATCCTTCTATCTAGAGGAATCATACAAACTTTTAAATGACTGAACAACATATAAAAAATTGAGATCCAATCCCTTAAAAAATCAAACAAAAGAATTACAAGACATTCTCACAAAAGCATTAAATTCAGGAATACTCACAAAAAATGAATTTGATTTTCTAAATACCGTTAACCCCATCTCCCCCACATTTTATATACTTCCCAAAATCCATAAAAACTTAACAAAACCCCCAGGACGACCCATCATATCCGGTATAGGATCCCTCACATCAAATCTCTCCCAATATGTTGATTTCTTCTTACAGACATACGTATCCCAGCTACCCTCCTATCTAAAAGATTCCACCCAATTACTTAACATTCTAAAAGATATTTCTTGGAAAGAAAACTACCTTCTAGTAACATGCGACGTTAACTCCCTATACACTAACATAGATCATCAAAAAGGACTAAAAGCAATAAAATTCTTTTTAGACAAGGACTCAAATTTAAATGAAGAACAAAATAAATTTTTAATCAATTGTATCCATTTCATATTATATAACAACTCCTTTCTATTTAATGAAGAGATTTTTCTACAACATAAAGGGACAGCCATGGGCACAAGGTTCGCCCCCAGTTATGCTAATCTATTCATGGGCTATTTTGAACATAAATACATAAACTCTAGCCCGTGGGGGGCGAACCTTGTGCTATATTATCGCTACATAGATGACCTATTTATAATTTGGAAAGGCGAACCTGAACTACTAGAATTATTCCTAGAAGATATAAATAATAACACACTAGGCCTCAATTTCACTCATGAATTCAGTACAAATTCAATCAATTACTTGGACTTAGAAATAGAAATTAAAAACAAATTAATCACAACTAAAACCTTTTTTAAAAAAACTGATGCCAACAACTACATACACAATAAAAGCTGCCATTTAAACAAATGGAAAACAAATATCCCCAAAAATCAATTTACTCGAATTAGGAAAAATTGTTCAGACATTAACCAATACTCTACTCAATCTGAAACAAAGATTCATTGAAAAAAGATATAATATCCAATCATTAGATAGAACACAACTAGAGGTAAAAGAAATGGATAGAAACTCAATACTTGCACCTAAACAAAAGCCAGAAATTAACCCAAAAATAAACGATCCATTGTTTATACCGTTCATAACACAGTACAATTCACAACATTATGAAATAAAAAAGATCCTAAACAAACACTGGCACTATATCAAACAGGACCAAGTTATAGGACATAGACTGAAAAACCACCCAGACATCATTTTTAAGAAAGCAAAAAATCTAAAAAACATAATATCACCAGGTGAATTCAAGAATAAGGCTACTCATAACCCCAACATAATTGATCTTAATAATGAAAAAGTTGAAGGTTATTTCCCTTGCATATCCTGCAAATCCTGCAAACATAGTAGCAAGATAAAGACTTTAAAATCAACTAATAATAATCAATATATCAATATCAAAGAAATTATACGCTGTTCAGATAGGAATGTTATCTACTGCATACAATGTTTATGTGGTTTACAACATTTTGGTCAAACTAACCGTATGCTCAGAGACCGCATAAGAGAGCACCTTCATCATATAGAACATAAATCAACTAATACCAACTTATACAAACATTTTACTGAACATCACAGTGGCAACATCCACCACATGAAATTTTGAGGAGTCAAAAAAGTTTTTCTCAATCCCAGAGGTGGTAATTTAGAAAACCTCCTACTTAGAAAAGAAGCGGAGTACATTTACTTCTTTAAAACTCTATACCCACATGGATTAAATATGGAGTTCGATCTAAATTTTCTAATTTAAACTTTCAGATTTAAAGTCTCTATTTCTATACTGCGATAACAAATTACGTTAATTTTAAAATAAACCATATTTGAAGAACCAGTGATATAATATCCTTATCTTCAACAAAAGTTACATAAAGAACAAAAACACAAAAAACCTCGAGACTCTAAACAACACACCTCTATAACATTTCAAAGATAAGTACCATATTGCTCAACCTTTAAACCCAAGTTATCACATCTTCTGATTACTTTTGTCTCATTATTTGTTCCATCAAACACTAATTTATTCAGAGGGCGCACACACAAACACATAAATCATCAGATCAAGTATTAGATTACATTTGTAATTATATCTTACAAAGTGTTTAACACTAATTATCATTACAACTTGTCTATCTTTTAGTATACGCTAATAAATGTTAAATGAAAAAACCGCTCTTAAAATATGATGCAAGGATTGTGTCAACAAAAAAAACACAAATTGACCAATCAAGACTCACCTACACCTTTAAAAATACCGCGAACACTCTCAGAGCATCTTGATAAAGGCATCCGCCGAAACCGTAGATCTGCCCACCTGAGTGTGCACCCTCTTTTGATACTATATGCCCACACGGTGGGATTTTGAACTTTCTAACGGATTCACCATATCTAACGTTTGAACGCTGACAAGCGCAAAAGAAGCATTTTACCACAAGGGACCTCTACGGACAGATAAAATTGTCCCGGTCCTCAGAATCTTCAAAATAATTTATTTGTATTCTGAAATTGATATCGGATCCAAGACAGTATTATCCAGAAATACTTCAAGCCTCTTAGAGACTCCAGCAAACCCTGAACATCAAATCTACCATAACAATAGGGTAAACAGTCTCAGAGACCAACGAATACATTTCGGACCAAAGACTGCAATACCAACAAACACTACAAGCCTCTTAGAGACTCCTGCAAACCCTGAACATCAAATCTACCACATCAATAGGGTAAACAGTCTCAGAGACCAACGAGTTCATTTCGCTATCAAACATCACACTTACGAGTAAAAACGGCTAAGAAACCTTAAGCATATCGAATTTTCCAAGCATATCAAATATAGAGACACACATTGTCTCTCCTCCTCAAAGACTATCTAAGAATTGGAACGAAAAGAAAAGAATCTTTTGAAACATGAACAACTTTACAACTTTTCTTATATTGGTTGCCATTTCTGACCTTTTTTAAAGGAAGGAGCGTCTTAAACAGAAGACAGTCACCTATTTCCTTTTGTCTCCTCAACGGCCTATCCTGGACACAAATTAAGGCCACTTTAAAAAGTTTTTATTCAGGACTAAAACGTGAGTACAAGTAAAACATTCCATATAAGTAAACTTTTAACCAAAACACGAAACTAATCAAATTATATGAACAGATTGAAAACAAATCAAAAAGACTGCTCAAATTCTCCAATGTTGTCCTTACAAAATTGTACACTGATTAATGTTTAAAGTATTAGAGTCTCTATACTTACGATTCTACCTGTTTTTAAATGTTTTTTAAATAAATACATTTGTTATATAAGGCTTAATTATGTTATTTGTGATAACACCGTGATAAAACACTATTGTGATAACACTTTGATACAACACTTTTTAAACCCACACCGTTAGCTCCCCACACCTTGGTTAATTCACATTTTATCTTTAGACAGTCGTTTGAAGGAACAACTGTCAATAATCGTAGGGTCCAGAGCGTGGTTACAAAAACTATTTTCTTAGATAAAAATTATTTATCTCTTAATAGACAC
The DNA here is from genome assembly GCF_027579735.1 of Bombina bombina. NCBI lineage: Eukaryota > Metazoa > Chordata > Amphibia > Anura > Bombinatoridae > Bombina > Bombina bombina. The sequence goes on along the minus strand of NC_069499.1, from coordinate 515,873,182 downwards.
ACACTAGGTGCACTCACTCTATATCTGTTCCGCTTAAAGCATGTTAGATATCCCTCTCCTCAATGATCCATAAGCAGGATCGATAGATTGTGCTGCTGTAACAACTCTGTTGGTTCTGGACCGCCAGTGTGAGTTAGCAGTCTGGGCTCATTGTGCAAAATTTGTGTACCGGCTGGTAGGCCCAAAGCCTCAACATCTATTAATTATGTAATATTAATTCAGTCTTCGCCCATTGTGACTAGTGTGCCCTTCGCAGCCTTTTAACGTATAATTGGGACGTCTTATTGTCCTACTAGCTCACTTTAGCTCTCACCCCATGAGGATAGCTCAGAGCTTTACAAATAATGCGGCCATTGTTCTCCGCCCCCCCCCCACTGAAATTGTATTTTTGATCAATTGTAAACAACATTACATTATTATGTTCATGTTTCACATATTAAAGGCTCTTTTAGGTATGTTAGGTTTACTAATGACACAACCAGTTTTTTTAAAAAGTAAGAAAAAAAAATGTATTTGATCATTTGTGCTCTATATACCAAGGTGTCATCTGAATCTCTATACAAGTGGGTGTATTTAATCCTTGTTTCTTAGGTGTTATATTATGGCCATAGCGTTACTGGTGTAATGGGCGTATCTTATTGTTCTTAACCAATAACAAGTAGCTAATCACTTTTTAAGCTGTGTGTACAGCGTAGCACCTTATGGCTATGATTACGGCGTCCAGACGAAATGCGTAAGTCTGTTGTGCTACCCTCATTTCACTCTGTGTTTCCTCCTGAATTTTACTTGCAACAATAAATTGAACTTTTTAATTGGAGCAAACCGTCTTTTTCTTCTTCTTCTACTGCTAAACCAGTGGCTTGCTCCTAGCACATAGGATTATTGCTGTGGATACAGCTACCGCTTCAGCACCGTACAGCCTGAATGTCCAGCCCATAACTGGTGACGTCATCTGTGTCATCCGGAAACTCATGTGAGGATTGCCTCCGGATTGCCTGCCATAGAGGGTGAGAGACGCCGACGAGCTCGGTGTAAGAGATCCACGGATCTGGGAAGATAGTCTTTGCTCCCTGGTAAGGCTTCTTTGATGTATTTCTACTGATTTTGAACATATAGCAGTGTCCAATGGGACTGAGACTGGTTCAATCGTGTACGTAACAGCAACTTTGTAGCGGTTTTGTACACAGCTACATCTGTTATATACAGAACGCTTTGGAGGTATTTGCTGTTAATCCAGGAGCTCCCAGGCCCGTTGTTTTTTCCTTGGTCTCCTTTCTATAACGATACTACTGGTGGTATCCAAGAACTGGGTCTTTGTAGAGTATTCCCATGCTTCATGTACCATGGAGGAAACAACTCAAGTTAAGTAAACTTTTTTTTCTTTGAGGCCAGATATGGCTCAATGTGACATGACACAAGATTGTGATCTTATATTTTGAGATGACAAAGGAGCCTTTTCTCTGAGCACATTGATAACATGGAGAACCTATTTTAAAAGAAATGAAAATACAGTGGGACATTTGGACTTTTGATAAATATATTAAGTCAGACATGATACCTACGGGTATATAAATTTCCCACTTTTGAGGTGGACCCTAGTGAAAAAGAATTTATTGATGCCTGGAATGACATACTGTCCAAATGTTCCTCAAGGTTGATGTTAATGTTGACTGCATATAAAAAAGCTTCTTTGGATAAAATCAAAGTAGAAATAGATGACTTGCAAATTGAACTGAACAAGAGGAGTATGGATCCAGACTTTATCAGGTTCAATGGTATTTTACAAGATTCAGTGGCAAGGGGCAAGTTATCTATTATGGAAAACAAGCACATTAAGTTTATTCAAGATAAAGCAGATTATTCTCAAAATTCTGTTTACATTTGGAATAGGAAAAAACGCAGTGAGTTTAGACAAAATCAGCCCTTCAATAGAAGAAATAGAAGGGGAGGGGAGGTAGGGGTCGTGGATTGAATATTATTGATTTTGATATATTCCAAACTTTACTTGATTTGAATCGCTTTGTTAGGAATTTGACCCTGAAAAGGCATTTCAGTCATGGGGAATCTTCTTTTGAGAATAATGTCACTCATCTCAATTCATCACTGCCTGAATTTGTTAACTTTAGTGAAACCTGTGATATGATATACATGAGTTTTTTTGGAATCAGAAGACATGGATGCAGCGGAGGAAGTGAATAGGGGTGTCTCATTCCGGAATAGTTCCTAGTTCTACCCTATACACAATAAGGGTAGTATTTTGGAAACATTCCATAAAAGGGTGGAAGGAGACCTCATGACATTGAAGGCCTCTGACAAACATAATAGAAATAACTTGTCTCGTACTCAAATAGAAGCTTTAAAATCCTTGGAAACCAATAAGAATTTGGTCATACGCCAGGCAGACAAGGGCGGGTCTGTCGTGGTTATGGACAAGACACACTATGTATTTGAGGCCCTAAGACAACTTTGTAATCCAAATGATTATGAGGTATTACCCAGGGATCCCACGTTGAAGTACAGAAAGGAGCTTGTGGACATATTGGACGATGGTGTTGAGCATGGTTTTCTGGATCAAAAACAGCTGAGTATTTGCATGTAAAATTTCCTAAGATTCCATTGTTCCACCATCTTCCGAAGGTCCACAAGTCCCTTACCAACATTCAGGGCAGACCAATAGTCAGTGGAGTTGATTAATTGCTTGAACACATTTCCCAGTGGCTTGATTCAATTCTTCAGCCTCTGGTAAGCTCTTTAGTGTCTTTTATTCAGGACACTAAACATGTTTTGAATTTAATCAGTCAAGTAACATGGGATAGGGGGTCTATATGGCTTACCATAGATGCTTTTGCATTATACTCCTCTATTCCACATTCTGAGGGTATAAAAGCAATCAAATTTTTCTTGCACATTTCTACTAATTATACGGCTGTTTTTCAAGAATATGTAGTTAGGATTGTAAAATTTTTGCTCACCCACTATTTCTTCAGATTTGAGGATTGTTTCTATCTCCAGAGATGTAGTACAGCTATGGGGGCAAAATTTGCCCCCCTCCTACGCCAACTTGTATTTAGGTTGGTGGGAGATGGTGCACATTTTTGGAGATATAAACCCATATAAGTCGAGCATAAGCTTTTATAAACGGTTCATCGAAGATCTGTTGCTGATTTGGACAGGCCCCACAGATTTGATACCTAATTTTGTTGAATATCTTAACAACAACAAATTGGGTTTAAAATGTACCTATGAATTTAATGCTAACAAGATCAACTTTCTTGATCTGTTACTCATAGGAGGGAAAAATGGTAAAATCACTACTGGTGTTTACAGAAAGCCCATCTCTGGGAACATGTTGTTACATGGTTCAAGCTGTCACCCTCAACATATTTTGTTTGCAGTGGCTAAGGGTCAATATACTAGAATAAGGAGAAATTACAGTGAACAGTCTGATTTCGAAGTAGAGGCTAATCATTTGGAGCATATACTCAAAGATTTAGCCTATCCCCTGAAAGACATCAAAAGGGCTAGAAAATGTGTACAAACTTAATTTAGAGAGACTTTTCTCAAAGATAGGATAGGCACTAGAATGGACAGATTCAAGGGTACTAATTTTGTGACCACATATAGTGCCCAGTATTTTGACATCTGCAATATTGTAAAAAAACATTTTTCAATTTTAGCTGCAGATGATCTGTTGCAATCAGCTTTTTCTAAAGGCATGAGGTGCTCTTATAGAAAGTGTCGTACTCTGGCATCTATTCTTTCACCTACTCAACTGAGACAGACCACAGAAGCGTCTAGCTCGTGGCTAGGTCACCTAGGCATGTTCAAGTGTGGACATTGGAAATGTAAACCCTATGACTTTGTACAGGCAACTACTAGTTTTAAATCTGAAGTCACAGGGTATGTCTTTAATATTAAATCCTGTCTTAACTGTACTACTACTGGTGTGATCTACCTCATAACCTGCATTCAATGCAAGGTACAATATGTAGGTCTCACCAGTAGAGACATCAATTCCCGTATTAGGGAACACTTGTCTACCATTACGAATGGCAAGTCCACTACTCCACTTGTACAACACTTTGCCATCCATCACAACAGCACACTTAATACCTTTAAATGGTCTGCAATAGAGAAAGTGAGGACCCCGATTAGAGGAGGTGATCTTGATCATTTACTGGCAAAAAGAGAAATGTATTGGATTTTTCGCATGGGGACTAGGATCCCTTCAGGTTTAAACTCGAGATATGATCTCATTAACTTTTGAGAATGATCTCCCTTGCATGTATTGTATAACCTTACCCCCATTCCTAGGTTATACAATAGTTTCATGATCATGGTTTTGCTGGTAATTATTTAATCTGAAGGATCTCTTCAATTATTTTGAGAATGTTTTACATTGTACATATTGTATAACCTTACCCCCCCCCCCCCTCCTGGTACTCCAATTGTTCTAAGATTATGTGCTTGCTGGTAACTATTCTCACCATATGTGTTTAACATTGAAGTTAATTTGAATAATTGCCTATAGCAAATATTATTTATTATTTTAACACGCACTCTCTATATGTATATATTTCCTACTTCAAGGTTTCACATATGATTGTAATATCTTTTTCAACCTTTTTAAATCTTTTCCATTTCCCTTTATAAAATTCATGGGAATATGCTGTTTTCCCTTTGAAATTGTATTTTTGATCAATTGTAAACAACATTATTGTGTCAACACACAATCGGTCTTTCTATTTTGATTTACATATAATGATATAATTTAAGCAATTGTTATAAATTTCTGTATTTTGTATTTATGTTCATGTTTCACATATTAAAGGCTCTTTTAGGTATGTTAGGTTTAGTAATGCCACAAACAGTTTTTTTAAAAAGTAAGAAAAAACATGTATTTGATCATTTGTGCTCTATATACCAAGCTGTCATCTGAATCTCTATACAAGTGGGTGTATTTAATCCTTGTTTCTTAGGTGTTGTATTATGGCCATAGCGTCACCGGTGTAATGGGCGTATCTTATTGTTCTTAACCAATAACAAGTAGCTAATCACTTTTTAAGCTGTGTTTACATCGTAGCACTTTATGGCTATGATTACGGCGTCCAGCTAAAACAAGTAAGCCTGTGGTGCTACGCTCATTTCACTCTGTGTTTCCTCCTGGAATTTTACTTGCAACAATAGATTGAACTTTTTAATTGGAGCAAACCGTCTTTTTCTTCTTCTTCAGCCCATCAATTTTTAACAGGAAATCACTAGTATCCCTAATGTGTTGGGGAGGGTATAAAATACCAGAATCATATACTCATTCTTTATCAGAAAATATTTTGTGCCCACATCCTTGAAGCCCTTTTCCACAATCTTTACAATTACCTATAAAATCTGCAATGTATAGAGGGAGTGATATATCGTGGGCAGCCAAAATATTGCTTCAATTGTGGTTCCAGAGGACTTTTTTCTTCAGCCTGTGATAAAATCAGATGCAGTATGCTATAAGGAATATGGTCATCCAAGGAAGTGATTGCATCAACACCATTGTTTGCAATTTGTGCTATAAGGCCTGGTCATTCGTACATTAATTATCCAGAGGCTCAGCATAATCAGAACCATTAAGTGGAAAATTCATTAGGTGATATAGCCTTATTACAGGTTGAAGGGCAACATAATGGAGTATCATGAATGTGGGAAGACATTAGAGCAGTTGAATGTTTCACTCTCCTTAGATGGCACGCTAATGTCACATGATTTATGACAAGAAGAAGGAAGATGTGAGTTCTTCAGATCCTATTGTCCTAAAATATCAGGAAGAGGATAAAGAATCTCATTGACAAGTTCAACAAAGAAAAGGGGAAAGTATAGCTCCTAAGTAGCAAAGAGTTTCTAAAAGCAAAGAGTACAGATTTGAAGCCTGGAAGTGGGAGTCTGGAGCTTAAAAACAGTTTCCAGCCCCTTGACAAATCACGGGGTGGCCAAGTAGAAGAGGCAACTTTTGTTAGTTTTGGGACTAGTGCTTTGGAGAGCATCGGCCTTTGGAATTGATAATTCTCATAATCTTCTTTGGTCACAGTTTCTTCACAGGAGGATTCCGGCGGGGTGAATTCCCTATCTACTGTAAAATTAAGAGATGGGGACATGTGATAAAGGATCCAGAGTTGTTTTTACAGTTTAATGTACACAGGACAGCCAACACCCTTTTATTGTGGAGATGGTACCCTCCTCCAAATAAGAGACGTTCATCTGTAAATAAGGGGTAAGAGATTAAAAGCAAAGAAAAAATCTAAATGACAATGAATGTATTTGAAATCTAAAAGCACTCAATCACTTCCAGTGTTAGGGTTGGCAACAATTAATATAAATAGTATAAAGTCAGAACAAGTTTGTAAAGAAAGCTTTTCTATATTATAGAGACTTGCTCCGGATTATTCTTTTCCTGCAATAGACTAGTTTGACTAGTATTAAGGATGTTCTTTCTTGTAGGAAACGCCGAGGTCCATAATTTTTGGTCCTTTAATACTGACAAATGTGGGGGGGTATGGCAGTATTGTTTAAAGTTATAATGTAATCGTGTCATTATTAATATATATGGTCAGCAAACAAAGTTTTACTATTCAACCATTTTTGCAGTGATTTTAACTGTACCACTCTAAGGGCCAGATTACGAGTGGAACACTTATTAAGTGTTTAATTGCGCTAGAAGCTTTTAGAGCTCATCGGGTTGGGCTTGTATTATGAGTTGAAAGTAAACTGTTTTCGCTCTCGGGCTAACCCGACGAGCGCAAAAGCCAAACTTAGAATAATGCGTGCTTATTCACGTATTGCCTTATAGAAGTCAATGGAGCAAACCTAACACCCCACTCTCGTGCAAACTTGATTGCATATTCTCATGTACTCTAACCCAACATGAAAATATGAATATTTCTTATTCCAATGATCTTCACATAACATATGTTCTATTTATTCATAAATTAATATTTTTACATATATCCTAATGTATTTTTGTACAATATTTATTTATACACATATATATATATATATATATATATATTACCGCTAAAGTGCAGAAATCGTTAATGTGCACATTACCTAGCTAATCTGCAGATTAACTGATTTGCTCAGTTAAAGTGTGGAATCCGCACTTTACCTAGGTAATGTGCACATTAACGGCTTCCGTGTAGTTAAAGTTGGAAAAGTTTCTTTCTCTCATGTAAACTGTTGAAAAAGAAGCTGAAGAATCTTCCGATTTCGGCCGAGGGCAGATACGCTCCAGAGTGCTCTGTTCTAATCAGAGCCTCGGGCGCCGCGACTGCCTCTGGGAACCTTACCATGGGTCACAGCCCGCACGTCTTGAAATTCTCTGTCTGGGAAATTATCTATCGAATCTGTCTATTTATTATAGATTCAATAGATAGATAGATAATTTTCCCAGACAGATAATTTCAAGACGTGGCGGGGCTGCGACCCATGGTAAGGTTCCCAGAGGCAGTTGCGGCGCCCAGGCTCTTATTGAACAGAGCACTCTGGAGCGTATCTGCCCTCGGCCGAAATCGGAACATTCTTGGCTTCTTTTTCAAATAAACAGTTTACATGAGAGAAACAAACTTTTCTAAAAAGCTAAAAAGTGCATTTATTTTGCACTTTAACTAGTGCTAGTAGGTAACTTGCAGATTAGCTAGGTAATTTGAGAAATTAAAAAATTTTCTGCACTTTAACGGATCACCATAGATAATCAGCACATTACTAGATAATACTGCAGAAAACCTGATTCTGCACTTATAGCTGTATCATATATATATTATAGATATATATTATATATATTAATTATATATATATATATATTTATATATAATAAAAAGGTGGCCAAGCTTGTGGCTTTAACAAGAAGGATAGTTAATTTGATTCAAAATAAACTATTTATCTGTTACACAGTAGGTTTCACACAATTAGCTTTTTGAGTCACAAAACAAATCAAAACAAACACCTACTCCTAACTCAGGAGGCTAACTAAACTTTGAATAATTCCTAACTACTTTACTGGAGAAAAACTGTCTAAACTGTCTCCAGTAAACAACTGCAGTACCTTCTTTGTCTCTTTCTGTGTTTACAGGCAATCTGTCAGGTGATTCGTCCTCACAGGAGGAAGAGAGAGACAAACCTGTGCTCTCAGAGCAGCCTTTTGCTAGCTAGTTAATTGCACTAGCTGAGAGCACCTGAAATATAACTGTTCTCATTCTGGAAACATAGAGGGCTCCATTCTCCTGCTAACCTATATATGATCCCTGACCCTGTCACTATATATATATATATATATATATATATATATATATATATATATATATATATATAGGCATAGATATATATATATATACAGGGAGTTCAGAATTATTAGGCAAGTTGTATTTTTGAGGATTAATTTTATTATTGAACAACAACCATGTTCTCAATGAACCCAAAAAACTCATTAATATCAAAGCTGAATAGTTTTGGAAGTAGTTTTTAGTTTGTTTTTAGTTATAGCTATTTTAGGGGGATATCTGTGTGTGCAGGTGACTATTACTGTGCATAATTATTAGGCAACTTAACAAAAAACAAATATATACTCATTTCAATTATTTATTTTTACCAGTGAAACCAATATAACATCTCAACATTCACAAATATACATTTCTGACATTCAAAAACAAAACAAAAACAAATCAGTGACCAATATAGCCACCTTTCTTTGCAAGGACACTCAAAAGCCTGCCATCCATGGATTCTGTCAGTGTTTTGATCTGTTCACCATCAACATTGCGTGCAGCAGCAACCACAGCCTCCCAGACACTGTTCAGAGAGGTGTACTGTTTTCCCTCCTTGTAAATCTCACATTTGATGATGGACCACAGATTCTCAATGGGGTTCAGATCAGTGAACAAGGAGGCCATGTCATTAGATTTTCTTCTTTTATACCCTTTCTTGCCAGCCACGCTGTGGAGTACTTGGACGCGTGTGATGAGCATTGTCCTGCATGTGAAAATCATGTTTTTCTTGAAGGATGCAGACTTCTTCCTGTTACCACTGCTTGAAGAGGTGTCTTCCAGAAACTGGGCAGTAGGACTGGGAGTTGAGCTTGACTCCATCCTCAACCCGAAAAGGCCCCACAAGGCTCATCTTGATGATACCAGCCCAAACCAGTACTCCACCTCCACCTTGCTGGCGTCTGGAGTCAGACTGGAGGCTCTCTGCCCTTTACCAATCCAGCCACGGGCCCATCCATCTGGCCCATCAAGACTCACTCTCATTTTCATCAGTCCATAAAACCTTAGAAAAATCAGTCTTGAGATATTTCTTGGCCCAGTCTTGACGTTTCAGCTTGTGTGTCTTGTTCAGTGGGTGGTCCGTCTTTCAGCCATTTTTACCTGGCCATGTCTCTGAGTATTGCACACCTTGTGCTTTTGGGCACTCCAGTGATGTTGCAGCTCTGAAATATGGCCAAACTGGTGACAAGTGGCATCTTGGCAGCTGCACGCTTGACTTTTCTCAGTTCACGGGCAGTTATTTTGCACCTTGGTTTTTCCACACGCTTCTTGCGACCCTGTTGACTATTTTGAATGAAACGCTTGATTGTTCGATGATCACGCTTCAGAAACTTTGCAATTTTAAGAGTGCTGCATCCATCTGCAAGATATCTCACTATTTTTGACTTTTCTGAGCCTGTCAAGCCCTTCTTTTGACCCATTTTGCCAAAGGAAAGGAAGTTGCCTAATAATTATGCACACCTGATATAGGGTGTTGATGTCATTAGACCACACCCCTTCTCATTACAGAGATGCACATCACCTAATATGCTTAATTGGTAGTAGGCTTTCGAGCCTATACAGCTTGGAGTAAGACAACATGCATAAAGAGGATGATGTGGTCAAAATACTCATTTGCCTAATAATTCTGCACTCCCTGTAGGCATAGATATATACAGAAATATATATAAATATATATATATATATATATATATATATATATATATATATATATATATATATATATGAATATCTATTTAGAAATACATAAAACCTTCTGCTATGTGTAGAACATTAGAAAATATCCAATGATATAGAAAATATCCAATGAGCGGCAGTTGTGTGGGTGAAAATGCCTTGTTGATGTCAGAGGTCAGAGGAGAATGGGCAGACTGGTTTGAGATGATAGAAAGGCAACAGTAACTCAAATAACCACTTGTTACAACCAAGGTATGCAGAAAACCAACTCTGAATGCACAACATGTCAACCTTAAAGCAAATGGGCTACAGCAGCAGAAGACCACACTGGGTAACACTCATGTCAGCTAAAAACAGGAAACTGAGGATACAATTCGCACAGGTTTACCAAAATTGGACAATAGAAGAATGGAAATAACGTTGCCTGGTCTGATGAGTCTCGATTTCAGCTGTGACATTCAGATGGTAGGGTCAGAATTTTGCGTAAACAACGTATGGATCCATCCTGTCTTCTATCAACGGTTCAGTCTAGTGGTGGTTATGTAATGGTGTGGGGTAAATATTTTTGGCACACTTTGGGCCCCTTAGTATTAATTAAGCATGGTTTAAACACCACGGCCTACCTGAGTATTGTTGCTGACCATGTCCATCCCTTTATGACTACAGTGTACCCATCTTCTGATGGCTACTTCCAGCAGGATAATGCACCATGTCACAAAGCTCAAATCATCTCAAACTGGTTTCTTAAACATGACAATGAGTTTACTGTACTCCAATGGCCTACACAGTCACCAGATCTCAATCCAATAGAGCACCTTTGGGGTGTGGTGGAACGGGAGATTTGCATCATGAATGTGCAGCCGACAAATATGCAGCAACTGCGTGATGCTATCATGTCAATATGGACCAAAATCTCTGAGGAATGTTTCCAACACCTTGTTGAATCCATGCCATGAAGAATTAAGGCAGTTCTGAAGGCCAAAGGCGGTCCAACCCGGTACTAGCAAGGTGTACCTAATAAAGTGGACAGTGAGTGTATGTCTATATATGTGTACATATGTGTTTATATGTGTATATATGTCTTTAAATACATATATTCACATATAAATACATATGTATACATTTGATATATATATACATGTTTGTGTGTATATATGTTGTGACAGAAAGCAAGGCCTGGTTATAAATGGAAGATATTTAAGACCAAGCATTGTACATGCTATTTCTCCTTTCAGTTAAAACCCTAGGGAGAGAGAGTGTGTATTTGATTATGCAGTTGATAAACTGTGTTCTGGGTCCCTGGGGTTTGAGATAATTGGAGAGAGGGTGGGCCATTATCCCAGACAGCTGTGAAGCTGTCCAGCAGCTAACCGCAGGTGTGGCTAATTAGAAGTTGTGAGGGTTTAAATAGCAGCCTCACTTAGGCCTAGGTCAGAGAGTTACACAGCTACAGAAGCTGGTGTGTGTTTTTTACACTGTGTTAAAAGACTTTTGTTCCTGTGAACTGTAAAAGGACATTATTTTGACAAAGCACTTGTGGAATGCTGTGAAGTGCTGGGACATACTTGAAAGTACTGACATTTACAAAAAGTACTTAACATTGCTGCAGAGGAAGGATTTCCCTCTTTTGAAAATGAACTGCCTGTTTGTTGTTGCTGTGAAAAATAAAGCCTTTTAAACTACAGTGGACTGTCCTGTGATGCATTTGTGCCCTAGAAGACCGTGGTTAAAGTGTTCCTGTTACACTTGGTGGAGAATCCGGCTAACCACGTTGTATGTCTGTGGGCATAATAATCTGCAAGCAACATAGAGGAAGTCATTAAAGCTTTGATCCATTCTAATGCTATACAGCAGGAGACTAACAGAAAAGCTGCTGAAAATAGTGCAGCACTGCAACAGTTGGTCTTGGCCCAGTCAGAGAGTGCTATGCTGCTGGCTAAATCACAGAAGGAGAACACTGAATTGTTGATACAACAGATGGCTGCTGTGCAAGCTGAGACATTCAGGAAGACCCGGGAAGAGCAACAAAGAGCTACACAAACTTTGCAATGAGAGGTTCAAGCCATATCAGAAAAACTGAACTCTGAATATGTTGGTAGCAGCCAAGGTTCCAGTAATAAGGGCTAGTCATTATCTTCAAAAAATGACAGCAGCTGATGATGTTGAGGCGTATCTTTTGGCATTTGAACACACAGCAGAAAGAGAAAAATGGCCGACAGTTGAGTGGGCGAGTATACTTGCGCCATTTCTTAGTGGTGAACCTCAGAAGGCCTACTATGATTTAGAGCCAGCACAAGCCAGTAACTATGAGAAATTGAACGCAGAAATCCTTGCATGCCTGGGGGTGACTTTGGGCAGTCCGTGCACAAAGATTCCATTCCTGGATGTTTTCATCTCATAATGCTGCAAGATCCCAGATGTTCGAACTTATACACCTTGCCAGGAAGTGGCTGCAACCAGAGGTTAATTTGGCTACCAAAATAGTGGAACTACTGGTGATGGACCGGTTTCAGCGTGGATTACCTGCATCCCTGCGGTGGTGGGTTAATCAAGGTGATCCTCAAACAGCGGATCACTTGATTGCATTGGTCGAAAGATTTATAGCTTCAGGAGAAGTTTTGCAACGATCTTCAGTGGATCATCCCCACAATCCCAAGTCCCAGAGCTTTACAAGAACTGGTAAGACTGTTCAGGGGATAAAGGGGATAAGAGAGCAGCAGGTGTATAGGCAAAACACTAGAGACATTTCCCCAGGAATTAAGGAAACTTTTAAATATAACCAACCTGTAAGATGTTTTAAATGTAATGAGGTTGGGCATATTGCTAGAGACTGTGATAAAGACGAATTTATGGACTGTAATGTTGCACATTCACTATTGTCTAATAGCAACAGCTCTGTTAATAATGATTCCCATTGGTGTACTGTGACGGTTAATGGTAAAGTGTCTAGGGCTTTGCTTGATTCAGGAAGTATGGTCACACTAGTGGCTAAATCTATAGTACCAGGTGCAGTATTAGCTTATGGGGAAAAAATGGAAATTATCTGTGTTCATGGAGATAAACAGGAATATCTTACAGCTGAGGTGGAGATGACTACAGTGTACCCATCTTCTGATGGCTACTTCCAGCAGGATAATGCACCATGTCACAAAGCTCAAATCATCTCAAACTGGTTTCTTAAACATGACAATGAGTTTACTGTACTCCAATGGCCTACACAGTCACCAGATCTCAATCCAATAGAGCACCTTTGGGGTGTGGTGGAACGGGAGATTTGCATCATGAATGTGCAGCCGACAAATATGCAGCAACTGCGTGATGCTATCATGTCAATATGGACCAAAATCTCTGAGGAATGTTTCCAACACCTTGTTGAATCCATGCCATGAAGAATTAAGGCAGTTCTGAAGGCCAAAGGCGGTCCAACCCGGTACTAGCAAGGTGTACCTAATAAAGTGGACAGTGAGTGTATGTCTATATATGTGTACATATGTGTTTATATGTGTATATATGTCTTTAAATACATATATTCACATAAAAATACATATGTATACATTTGATATATATATGTTTGTGTGTATATATGTTGTGACAGAAAGCAAGGCCTGGTTATAAATGGAAGATATTTAAGACCAAGCATTGTACATGCTATTTCTCCTTTCAGTTAAAACCCTAGGGAGAGAGAGTGTGTATTTGATTATGCAGTTGATAAACTGTGTTCTGGGTCCCTGGGGTTTGAGATAATTGGAGAGAGGGTGGGCCATTATCCCAGACAGCTGTGAAGCTGTCCAGCAGCTAACCACAGGTGTGGCTAATTAGAAGTTGTGAGGGTTTAAATAGCAGCCTCACTTAGGCATAGGTCAGAGAGTTACACAGCTACAGAAGCTGGTGTGTGTTTTTTACACTGTGTTAAAAGACTTTTGTTCCTGTGAACTGTAAAAGGACATTATTTTGACAAAGCACTTGTGGAATGCTGTGAAGTGCTGGGACATACTTGAAAGTACTGACATTTACAAAAAGTACTTAACATTGCTGCAGAGGAAGGATTTCCCTCTTTTGAAAATGAACTGCCTGTTTGTTGTTGCTGTGAAAAATAAAGCCTTTTAAACTACAGTGGACTGTCCTGTGATGCATTTGTGCCCTAGAAGACCGTGGTTAAAGTGTTCCTGTTACACTTGGTGGAGAATCCGGCTAACCACGTTGTATGTCTGTGGGCATAATAATCTGCAAGCAACATAGAGGAAGTCATTAAAGCTTTGATCCATTCTAATGCTATACAGCAGGAGACTAACAGAAAAGCTGCTGAAAATAGTGCAGCACTGCAAAAGTTGGTCTTGGCCCAGTCAGAGAGTGCTATGCTGCTGGCTAAATCACAGAAGGAGAACACTGAATTGTTGATACAACAGATGGCTGCTGTGCAAGCTGAGACATTCAGGAAGACCCGGGAAGAGCAACAAAGAGCTACACAAACTTTGCAATGAGAGGTTCAAGCCATATCAGAAAAACTGAACTCTGAATATGTTGGTAGCAGCCAAGGTTCCAGTAATAAGGGCTAGTCATTATCTTCAAAAAATGACAGCACCTGATGATGTTGAGGCGTATCTTTTGGCATTTGAACACACAGCAGAAAGAGAAAAATGGCCGACAGTTGAGTGGGCGAGTATACTTGCGCCATTTCTTAGTGGTGAACCTCAGAAGGCCTACTATGATTTAGAGCCAGCACAAGCCAGTAACTATGAGAAATTGAACGCAGAAATCCTTGCATGCCTGGGGGTGACTTCGGGCAGTCCGTGCACAAAGATTCCATTCCTGGATGTTTTCATCTCATAATGCTGCAAGATCCCAGATGTTCGAACTTATACACCTTGCCAGGAAGTGGCTGCAACCAGAGGTTAATTTGGCTACCAAAATAGTGGAACTACTGGTGATGGACCGGTTTCAGCGTGGATTACCTGCATCCCTGCGGTGGTGGGTTAATCAAGGTGATCCTCAAACAGCGGATCACTTGATTGCATTGGTCGAAAGATTTATAGCTTCAGGAGAAGTTTTGCAACGATCTTCAGTGGATCATCCCCCCAATCCCAAGTCCCAGAGCTTTACAAGAACTGGTAAGACTGTTCAGGGGATAAAGGGGATAAGAGAGCAGCAGGTGTATAGGCAAAACACTAGAGACATTTCCCCAGGAATTAAGGAAACTTTTAAATATAACCAACCTGTAAGATGTTTTAAATGTAATGAGGTTGGGCATATTGCTAGAGACTGTGATAAAGACGAATTTATGGACTGTAATGTTGCACATTCACTATTGTCTAATAGCAACAGCTCTGTTAATAATGATTCCCATTGGTGTACTGTGACGGTTAATGGTAAAGTGTCTAGGGCTTTGCTTGATTCAGGAAGTATGGTCACACTAGTGGCTAAATCTATAGTACCAGGAGCCAAGTATTTAGCTTATGGGGAAAAATGGAAAATTATCTTGTGTTCATGAGATAACCAGGAATATCTTACAGCTGAGGTGGAGATTGAGACTCAGTGAGGTAAATTAAAATGTTGTGTGGGTGTAGTACCTAATGTAGCCCATGAGGAGGTTGATAGGGAAGGATTTTCCAAAATTACCTGGAGTAATGGGATCTCCTGATATTTATTGTATTTCCTTTCTCTGGAACTGATTTGAAGGGGGGTCCATTTGAATAGGAGGAAAAAATAAGATTTATTGCCCTATGCCTGTATTAATAGGTGATCAACCTTCTCAGAGTAATGAAGTACCAAGTACTAGCTCAGAAAATATTGATGATTTGATCAATCTGGTTGGTGGCCCTGGTATTTTTTTAAGCCCAATGGGAGGATCCAACATTGGTAGAGGCAAGAAATAATATCAGGGTTATAAATGATTTTGTGACACTGCCAGGAAATGGTATTTACCCTATCCTTATTTTGAAGCAGTTAATGATTTGGTATATTGTGTAAAGAAGAAAGGAGCAGACATTGTTAAACAACTTTTGGTGCCCCCGACTTTTAGAAACACTGTATTAAATCTTGCACATAACCACATTCTAGGGGGGCATTGGGAGTTAGAAAACCAAAGAGAGAGTTCTTAGAAGGTTTTATTGGCCAGGGATATTTGTAGCCATCAAGGATTATTGTGCTTCATGCCCTAAGTGTCAACTTACAGCTCCAGCTAAAGATTTTCGTAACCCTTTAGTGCCCTTGCCTATAATTGATGTGCCTTTTGAAAGAATTGCTATGGACTTGGTGGGTCCGCTGGTTAAATCTTCTAGAGGACATCAGTATATACTGGTAATCCTTGATTATGCTACACACTATCCTGAGGCAGTTCCCCTTCATAACAGGCTCTGCAAAGAGTCCATAGCAAGAGAACTCATGCTACTGTTTAGCAGGGGTCGGTGATACCTAAGGAAATTTTGACAGACCAAGGAACTCCATTTTATGTCCAGGGTACAAAAGAATTGTGTAAGTTGTTTGGCATAAAACAACTATGATCTCAGTATATCACCCTCAGACTGATGGGTTTAGTAGAAAGGTTTAACAAAAGTCTCAAAAGTATGCTAAGAAAGGTAATTGACACAGATGGGAGGAAATAGGGACCTTCTGTTACCCTATTTTAATGTTCTCTATCAGGGAGGTTCCCCAGGGCTTCTACAGGTTTTTCCCCATTTGAACTTTTATTATGGGGCAGCATCCAGGGGATTACTAGATATAGTTAAAGAGACTTGGGAGCAAGAGACAACACCTTACCAAAGTATTATTGAACATATTTCCCAAATGCAGGATCGTATGGAAGCTGTCATGCCCATTGTAAGGGAGCATATGGGAAAAACACAGGAAGCACAAAAGTACAGCTACAGCCATAATGCTAGAGCCAGGGTGTTTCAACCTAGGGATAGGGTGTTACTTCTGGTCCCTACAGTTGAAAATAAATTCTTGCTACTTGGCAGGGCCCATATGAGATAATTGAGAAAGTGGGTAATGTCATTACAAAGTAAGTGTCAGCCAGGGAAAAGGAAACCTGAGCAAATTATATCATATACATTGTGTTTAAAACCTTGGAAAGATAGGGAAGTTTTTAGTTGCCTTAAAACCTACAGAAACTCCCTGTCACTGAACCAGTAGGTAAATATACCTGAAACCCTATCTGTACATCAGAAGCGAGAGGTCAAAGATTTTATTAGATAAAACAAGAAGGTATTTTCTGTGGTACCGGGAAAAACGAATTGTTATTAAGGCATGACATAATAACAGAACCAGGAAAGAAGGTCTGCCTTAAACCCTATAGGGTCCCTGAGGCTCGTAGAAAGGCTATTAAACTGGAGGTAGAAAAAATGTTAAAGCTTGGGGTAATTGAGGAATCACAAAGTGAGTGGAACAGTCCAATTGTGCTTGTTCCAAAGCCGGATGGTTCATTAAGGTTCTGTAATGACTATCGTAAGCTTAATTGTGTTTCCAAATTTGACACCTATCCAGTGCCTAGAGTAGATGAGTTGATAGAAAGGCTAGGAAAAACATGTTATCTCACTACAATTGAATTTAACGAAAGGGTATTGGCAGGTGCCTCTCACTAGTCAAGCAAAGGAAAAGACAGCTTTTTCAACCCAGAGGGCTTATTTCAGTATACGGTGTTGCCATTTGGTTTACATGGGGCCCCGGCAACATTCCAGAGGATGATGGATAGAATTCTGAAACCCCATGTTCATTATGCGGCAACATATTTGGATGATGTTATAATTTATAGTACAGATTGGAAATACCGTCTTCCAAAAGTTCAAGCAGTACTTGATGCAATACGGTCCGCTGGGTTAACTGCCAATCCTGCAAAATGTACTGTTGGTTTACAGGAAGCTAAGTACTTGGGTTATACTATTGGTAGAGGATTAGTTAAACCTCAGACAACAGAAGTAGAGGCCATACAGAACTGGCCGCAGCCTCTAACTTAAAAACAAGTAAGAGCTTTTATTGGGATAACTAGTTATTATAGAAGGTTTATCCCAAATTTCGCTACAATTGCGGCACCCTTGACAGATCTCACAAAAGCAAGGGCCCCAATTATGATAAAATGGTCCCCAGAAGCAGATCAAGCTTTTAAGCATTTGAAAGATGCCCTTTGTGCCCATCCAATTTTGGTAACCCTCAATTTCTCTAAAGATTTTATTGTACAGACAGATGCCTCTGATGTTGGTTAGAGGCAGTTCTCAGGAGTGTCAGGGAGAAGAGCATCCTGTCCTTTTCCTAAGCAGAAAACTTATTTCACAGGAAAATAACTATTCTATAGTGGAGAAAGAATGCCTTGCCATTAAGTGGGCTTTAGAGACCCTTAGGTACTATCTGTTGTGAAGAAAATTTAAATTAATAACAGATCCTGCTCCTCTCACATGGATGAGTCAGAATAAGAAACAAATTCAAGGGTTACTAGGTGGTTTCTTAGCTGGCAACCCCTTCAATTTTACTGTTGAGCACAGGGCTGGTCTTTTGCAGGGCAATGCTGATGGTTTGTCTCGGGTACATTCATTGATATCCATGGTTGCTCAACCCACTGGATGTGAGTTGGGCGGGAGGATATGTGACAGAAAGCAAGGCCTGGTTATAAATGGAAGATATTTAAGACCAAGCATTGTACATGCTATTTCTCCTTTCAGTTAAAACCCCAGGGAGAGAGAGTGTGTATTTGATTATGCAGTTGATAAACTGTGTTCTGGGTCCCTGGGGTTTGGGATAATTGGAGAGAGGGTGGGCCATTATCCCAGACAGCTGTGAAGCTGTCCAACAGCTAATTAGAAGTTGTGAGGGTTTAAATAGCAGCCTCACTTAGGCCTAGATCAGAGAGTTACACAGCTACATAAGCTGGTGTGTGTTTGTTACCTTGTGTTAAAAGACTTTTGTTCCTGTGAACTGTAAAAGGACATTATTTTGACAAAGCACTTGTGAAATGCTGTGAAGTGCTGGGACATACTTGAAAGTACTGACATTTACAAAAAGTACTTAACATTGCTGCAGAGGAAAGATTTCCCTCTTTTGAAAATTAACTGCCTGTTTGTTGTTGCTGTGAAAATAAAGCCTTTTAAACTACAGTGCTGCATTTGTGGCCCTAGAAGAACCGTGGTTAAAGTGTTCCTGTATAACATGTAGAATTTGCTGTCCCCTCACAGCCTTAATGTCTAACAGTTGGCAACAAAGTAAGTACACCCTAAGTGGAAATGTCAAAATTGGGTCCAAAGTGTTAATATTTTGTGTGGCCACCATTATTTTCCAGCACTGCCTTAACCCTCTTGGGCATGGAGTTCACCATAGCTTCGCAGGTTGCCACTGGAGTACTCTTCCACTCCTCCATGACGACATCACGGAGCTGGTGGATGTTAGAGACCTTGCGCTCCCCCACGTTCCATTTGAGATGCCTCATCTGATGCTCAATAGGGTTTAGGTCTGGAGACATGCTTGCCAGTCAATCACCTTTACCCTCAGCTTCTTTAGGCAAAGGCAGTGGTTGTCTTGGAGGTGTGTTTGGGATCGTTATCATGTTGGAATACTGCTCTGCGGCCCAGTCTCTGAAGGGAGGGGATCATGCTTTGCCTCAGTATGTCACAGTACATGTTGGCATTCATCGTTACCTCAATGAACTGTAGCTCCTTAGTGCCGGCAGCACTAATGCAGGCCCAGGCCATGACACTCTGACCACCATGCTTGACTGTAGGTAAGACACACTTGTCTTTATACTCCTCCCCTGGTTACCACCACACACGCTTGACACCATCTGAATCAAATAAGTTTATCTTGGTCTCATCGAACCACAGGACATGGTTCCAGTAATCCATGTCCTTAGTCTGCTTGCCTTCAGCAAACTGTTTGCAGGATTTCTTGTGCATCATCTTTAGAAGAGGAATCCTTCTGGGATGACAGCCATGCAGACCAATTTGATGCAGTGTGCGGCGTATGGTCTTAGCACTGACAGGCTGACCCCCCACCCCTTCAACCTCTGCAGCAATGCTGGCAGTACTTATACGTATATTTCCCAAAGATATAACGCTGGATATAACGCTGAGCACGTGCACTCAACATCTTTGTTCGACCATGGAGAGGCCTGTTCTGAGTGAAACCTGTCTTGTGAAACCGCTGTATGGTCTCGCCCACTGTGCTGCAGCTCAGTTTCAGGGTCTTGGCAATCTTCTTATAGCCTAGGCCATCTTTATGTAGAGCAACAATTCTTTTTTCAGATCCTCAGAGAGTTCTTTGCCATGAGGTGCCATGTTGAACTTCCAGTGACCAGTATCAGAGAGTGTGAGAGCGATAACACCAAATTTAACACACCTGCTCCCCATTCACACCTGAGACCTTGTAACACTAACGAGTCACATGACACAGTGGAGGGAAAATAGCTAATTGGGCCCAATCTGGACATTTCCACTTAGGGGTGTACTCACTTTTGTTGCCAACGGTTTAGACATTAATGGCTGTGTGAATTATTTTGAGGGGACAGCAAATTTACACTGTTATACAGGCTGTACACTCACTACTTTACATTGTAGCAAAGTGTAATTTCTTCAGTGTGGTCACATGAAAAGATATAATAAAATATTTACAAAAATGTAAGGGGTATACTCACTTTTGTGAGATACTGTGTATGTGTATATATATATATATACACAAATTTTTCGACATGTATATGTATGTATCTCTGTTAAATCCCTTTGCCTGACTTTTTTTTCTAACACCTAAGATCTCATTTCTTTATGCCTTTATAACTTTTATGTGCAATATTTTTTCTTAATAATTTTACTAGATAGTGTTATTAGGAGTGTAACTATACTTTGTAGTGTATTTTTTATTTGTTTTGTGCAACTTTTATTTTTGTGAAACAGCTAACCATAGCTCTGAAGTCACAGTAATAATTCTATCGTAAATCGCGATTGCACTCAAGCGATCGCATTTACTTTCAAATCGTAATACAAGCGATACGATCGATAAGCCCGACGAGCACAAACACTCACGATAAACCCACGAGCAAACGGTTGCGCTGCACTCATAATCTGGCCTTTAGCCAGGACAGGAGCAAACTTCAATTCTAATTTCCTTATTTATATGTGTAAACATTCAGGGCTAAAAGATGTGTGTACAACACAATATCCTGATTTTGTGATATGATCGGGTTGATTGACACCCCCTGCTAGCGGCTGATTGGCCGCGAATCTGCAGGGGGCGGCATTGCACCAGCAGTTCACAAGAACTGCTGGTGCAATGATAAATGCCAACAGCGTATGCTGTCAGCATTTATCGATGTGCAGCGGACATGATACGCTACATCGTATCATGTCTGCTCGCACATTAATAAATTGACCCCTTAAACTTAAAGTGTATATAATTCATAGCTGTGTCTGTTGGAAATTAAATTCTAAATTAATGGAGAATTAAATGATATGGGTAAAATTACTTACTTTGGATGCAGATCAAGAAACAACTGTATGTGTCTAAAATGACTGGGTAGTCTTCAATTTCTTTAGGGAAATTGTCACAATATTCTTAAAAGGAATGTAACTTACTTATCCAGGAAAGGAGCTGTTTTTGTTCCTTATATTTTGTCATTTAATTTTAGCATCTTTAAAAGGTCTGGTCAAATTTGGGAGTTTCCTTGTGCCAAATGTGTTTTCCAAAGGTTAGGCAGTGTTTGGAAGGAGATGAACTGAAACAATTCCATGTAAAGTTTTTTTGCCTGATTATATTTTTAATGCTTTAAAAATGATTAAAAAATGGAAAATTTGCATAATCAAACTAATAGATTTGCCTAGGAAAAAGTTATGAGTTGCTTTTGGAAAGGATTTTTTCAAATATATTTTTGAACTTGAGGGTTTATGTAATTTGAATAATCCCAAAACACCTCTTAAATTTAGAGATACAAAGTGGCTTTTTATAGCAAACGTGTCCGTAAGAATGTGCATGGGAGTTTAGTGGATACAAGTTGTCCTAGACCTACTTGAGCTGCTGTTATGTAGACAATGGAGCATTTCTTTGCAGATTGTGTTTTTGCTAAGAGAGTATGCAATAAATTTGATATTTTATTTGGGGGGAATCTGGTTTGGTACCCAGTCTTATTATGAAATCACATATGGCATCTTTGTAAAATCATATACTCTTTGTAATCCTGATACCCTTAGACTAATTATTCTGTTGTTGTTGTTATTATTTATTATTTGTGATCAGCTTTTTCCTTTTTGTCAATTAGACATTTTGTAATTGAAAGTGACATGGTAGCATTTCACTGTCATGAGGCTCTGCAGGATGTATATAGGAGTAAAGTTATTTATGGAATGGCCTGACTGTATAAGCATATATATATCTGTGTACATTTATATTTATGCATTTTTGATGTAAGTATTTTGTATATTTTTGTAAATATGTAATTTTATGATTTTTTTATCAATGGAAACGCCCTGCTTTTAAATATGTGAAGGTGATGCACACATTACAATAAAGTTCACAGAAAAAAAATGTAACTTAAAAATCATATAAACCAAATCAAATTTTGAAATAAAAATATACAATTTTATTGTTTATTCAAATTTAAATTTGTAACTAAATTGTTTTGCCACAATCGTATTTTAAGGAAACATTAAAAATCGTCTGAAAATTACCAAGGAAAAAAAACTATTTAAGGCGCAAAGTAGAAACCATAATAAAACTATACTATAGATGCAGAAAACAAGAAATTCATAATTATAATACAAATGTCAAAGTCTATTGACAGCACTTCTTTTAGATACTTTCTTGAGGGCAGCCCCTCTGAGTGTTGATGTGGTTTTTGATGCATGTTATTATTACTCAACAATGAAAGCAGACCCGTGCTTCTCTTTCTCATACAGTTTCTAGTACTTCATATTCTCCTGCTAATATAATTGAAGCCAGCATGCAATGATTGATGCTAAATCAAGCATGGCAGCTGCAAAATTATTAAGTAGCATTTTGTGTATATGTCTTTACTTACCTGTATACTTACCTGTGTGTGTTACTGCCTCGGCTTGAGTGTATATGTGCATTTGTATTTTCTCTCCCTGCCTGGGTGTATGTGTTAAAGTTTGTGTGTGTCCTGGTAAAGGTGTGTACGTTCTGCAAATTTGTGTTTATGTTTATGTGAATGTAGATGTGCATGTGTGTTGCTGTATGTGTCCCTGCCTCAAATTGTGTGGGTACAAGTGTATGTGTTTTTTACTGTCTAAAGGTATATATGTGTGTGAGTCCTTGCCTGTGTGTGTCTTTTCCTAGCTATGTGTAAGCATATGTGTGGGAATGTGCAAGTATAGCTCTGAGTTTGTGTGTGTGTGTGTAAATTTATGTGACATAAATCGCTGCTTTGTAAGTGTTCTTTAAAGAGGTTAATTGGTGCTTTGTGTATTACTAGCCAAAGAGGCTTTGTCGTAACTTTGTATGTTAATGGCATAATCATTATTTAGTGCATAACTGGCAGGTTGATCCCTTCTTAAAATATTACTAACATACAGAGGTTAATTATTGTTCTGTGCATTTCTGACTGAAAGAGGTTAACTAGTTCTCAGTGTGTTCCTGGCATATAGATGTTACATGCTAATCTAATGTAGTTTTCAATTGCGTTCAGGAAATGGAATAACTGCTTAGTTCTAATAAATGTGTGTGGGGACACTGGATTTATCCTTGAGATAAAGTCCCTCATTTTTTTTGCAACATAACAATGCCTCTGCACAGCAAGTTTTTCCTTGACAAAAAGGAAAAGAGTATGTTTACTCATTTTGGTAGAGTTGTTTACTCATTTTGGTAGATTTCTTTACTCTGTGGTAGAGTTGTTTGCTCTGTGGTAGAGTTGTTTACTCTTTCTGGTAGAGTTGTTTATTCTTTGTGGTAGAGTTGTTTACTCTGTGTGGTGGAATTGTTTACTCTGCGTGGTGGAATTGTTTACTCTTTGTGGTGGAGTTGTTTACTCTCGGCTAGATTACGAGTTTGGCGTTAGAGGCTGTGCGGTGCTAACGAGCAGTTTATGCTCACCGCTCACTTACAGACAGCGCTGGTATTTTGGGTTTTTACAACCCAGACAAGAAGTGAGCATTGAGCAAAATTTTGCTCCTTACCGCACTCCAATACCAGCGCTGCTTACGTTAGCGGTGAGCTGGTGTAACGTGCTCGTGCACAATTTCCCCATAGGTATCAATGGGGAGAGCCGGCTAAAAAAAAGTCTAACACCTGCAAAAAAGCAGCGTAAAACTCCCTAACGCAGCCCCATTGATTCCTATGGGGAAATACATGTCTACACCTAACACCCTAACATGAACCCCGAGTCTAAACACCCCTAATCTTACACTTATTAACCCCTAATCTGCTGCCCCCGACATCGCCGCAACCTACATTATATTATTAAACTCTAATCTGCCGCTCCGGACACCGCCGCAACCTACATTATACTTATGAACCATCTTTGAGGAAGCGCATGTGAAACATGTCAGATAGAACAAATCTGCAATATCTGTCTACCACTTGTTGAATAAACACTGCTGGCAACCTACCTACACTTCTTAAACCCTAATCTGCCGCCCCCAACGTCGCCGCCACTATAATAAACATATTAACCCCTAAACCGCCGCACTCCCGTATCGCAAACATTATTTAAAGATTATTAACCCCTAATCTGCCGCCCCCAACGTCGCCGCCACCTACCTACATTTATTAACCCCTAATCTGCTGCCCCCAACGTCCCTGCCACAATTCTAAATTTATTAACCCCTAAACCTAAGTCTAACCCAAACCCTAACACCCCCTAACTTAAATATAATTTAAATAAATATAAATAAAATTACTATAATTAACTAAATTATTCCTATTTAAAACAAAATACTTACCTATAAAATAAACCCTAAGCTAGCTACAATATAACTAATAGTTACATTGTATCTAGTTTAGGGTTTATTTTTATTTTACAGGCAAGTTTGTATTTATTTTAACTAGGTAGAATAGTTAAAAAATAGTTATTAACTATTTAATAAACTACCTAGCTAAAATAAAGACAAATTTACCTGTAAAATAAAACCTAACCTAAGTTACAATTACACCTAACACTACACTATAATTAAATGAATTCCCTAAATTAAATACAATTAAATACAATTTAATAAATTAGTTAAAGTGCAAAAAAAAAACTAAATTACAGGAAATAATAAACAAATTACAAGATTTTTAAACTAATTACACCTAATCGAATCCCCCTAACAAAATTAAAAAGCCCCCCCAAAATAAAAAAAGCCCAACCCTACACTAAATTACAAATAGCTCTTAAAAGGGCCTTTTGTGGGGCATTGCCCCAAAGTAATCAGTAATAAGTAATCACAACCAACCCTATTCTAAAACCCACCCAATACCCCCTTAAAAAAACCTAATACTAACCCCTTGAAGATCACCTTACCGGGAGAAGTCTTCACCCAACCGGGCCGAAGTCCTCAACGAATCCAGCAGAAGTGCTCCTCCAGATGGGCAGAAGTGGTCCTCCAGACGGCAGAAGTCTTCATCCAGACGGCATCTTCTATCGTCATCCATCCGGCGCAGATCGGGTCCATCTTCAAGACACCCGACGCGGAGCATCCTCTTCTTTTCACGGCGACTGAAGAATGAAAGTAGCTTTAAGTGACATCATCCAAGATGGCGTCCCTTCAATTCTGATTGGCTGATAGAAATCAGCCATTCGGAATTAAGGTAGAAAAAATCCGATTGGCTGATTAAATCAGCCAATAGGATTGAGCTGGCAATCTATTGGGCTGATTGGAACAGCCAATAGAATGCCAGCTCAATCCGATTGGCTGATTGGATCAGCCAATAGGATTGAAGTTCAATCCTATTGGCTGATTGCATCAGCCAATAGGATTTTTCCTACTTTTTCCTACCTTGGCGTCGGAATCTAAGGGACGCCATCTTGGACTTCTGCCCATCTGGAGGACCACTTCTGCCGGATTCGTTGAGGACTTCGGCCCGGTTGGGTGAAGACTTCTCCCGGTAAGGTGATCTTCAAGGGGTTAGTGTTAGGTTTTTTTAAGGGGGTATTTGGTGGGGTTTAGAGTAGGGTTGGTTGTGTGGGTGGTGTGTTTTAATGTTGGGGGGGATTTGTAATTTTTTTACAGGTTAAAGAGCTGATTACTTTGGGGCAATGCCCCGCAAAAGGCCCTTTTAAGGGCTATTTGTAATTTAGTGAAGGGTAGGGCTTTTTTATTTAGTTAGGGGGATTAGATTAGGTGTAATTAGTTTAAAAATCTTGTAATTTGTTTATTATTTCCTGTAATTTAGTTTTTTTTTGCACTTTAACTAATTTATTAAATTGTATTTAATTGTATTTAATTTAGGGAATTCATTTAATTATAGTGTAGTGTTAGGTGTAATTGTAACTTAGGTTAGGTTTTATTTTACAGGTAAATTTGTCTTTATTTTAGCTAGGTAGTTTATTAAATAGTTAATAACTATTTAGTAACTATTCTACCTAGTTAAAATAAATACAAACTTGCCTGTAAAATAAATATAAACCCTAAACTAGATACAATGTAACTATTAGTTATATTGTAGCTAGCTAAGGGTTTATTTTATAGGTAAGTATTTAGTTTTAAATAGGAATAATATACGCCAAGATTTAGAGTTTTGCGTTAGAAGGGGTGCGTTAGCTACGCATGTTTTTTTCCCCCGCAGAAGAGGGCATCCGGACCGGTAGACATCTTCATCCAAGCGGCATCTTCTATCTTTTTCCATCCAGCGCGGATGCGGGACCATCTTGAAGCAGCCGACACGGATCCATCCTCTTCTAACGACGTCCTAAGTCCGAATGAAGGTTCCTTTAAATGGTTCCTTTAAATGATTTTTCGTACCTTAATTCCGATTGGCTGATAGAATCGTATCAGCCAATCGGAATTCGAGGGACGCCATCTTGGATGATGTAATTTAAAGGAACCTTCATTCGGACTTAGGACGTCGTTAGAAGAGGATGGATCCACGTCGGCTGCTTCAAGATGGTCCCGTTCCGTGCCGGATGGAAGAAGATAGAAGATGCCGCCTGGATGAAGATGGCTACTGGTCCGGATGCCCTCTTCTTGCTGGATAGGATGAAGACTTCGGACCCTCTTCTGGACCTCTTCTTGCCGGATAGGATGAAGACTTCGGACCCTCTTCTGGACGGATCGGTGATACCCGGCGTGGTGAAGATAAGGTAGGGAGATCTTCAGGGGCTTAGTGTTAGGTTTTTTAAGGAGGGTTTGGGTTAGATTAGGGGTATGTGGGTGGTGGGTTGTAATGTGGGGGGGGGTATTTTATGTTTTTTTACAGGCAAAAGAGCTGTTTTCTTTGAGGCATGCCCCGCAAAAGGCCCTTTTAAGGGCTGGTAAGGTAAAAGAGCTGTACAATTTTTATTTTAGAATAGGGTAGGGCATTTTTTTATTTTGGGGGGCTTTGTTATTTTTTTAGGGGGCTTAGAGTAGGTGTAATTAGTTTAAAATTTTTATTTTTTGTAATTTAGTGTTTGTTTTTTTGTAATTTAGTTTAGTTGATTTAGTTGTAAATAATTGTAGATAGTTTATTTATTTAATTAATTTATTGATAGTGTAGTGTTAGGTTTAATTGTAACTTAGGTTAGGATTTATTTACAGGTAATTTTGTAATTATTTTAACTAGGTAACTATTAAATAGTTATTAACTATTTAATAGCTATTGTACCTGGTTAAAATAAATACAAAGTTGCCTGTAAAATAAATATTAATCCTAAAATAGCTACAATATAATTATTATTTATATTGTAGCTATATTAGGGTTTATTTTACAGATAAATATTTAGCTTTAAATAGGATTAATTTATTTAATAAGAATTATTTTATTTCGTTAGAATAAAATTATATTTAATTTAGGGGCGTGTTAGTGTTAGGGTTAGACTTAGCTTTAGGGGTTAATACATTTTATTAGAGTAGCGGTGAGGTCCGGTCAGCAGATTAAGGGTTAATACTTGAAGTTAGGTGTCGGCGATGTTAAGGAGGGCAGATTAGGGGTTAATACTATTTATTATAGGGTTTATGAGACGGGAGTGAGGCGGATTAGGGGTTAATACATTTATTATAGTAGCAGCGAGGTCGGCAGATTAGGGGTTAAAAAGTGTAGGTAGGTAGCGGCAACGTGGGGGGGCAGATTAGGGGGTAATAAATATTATGTAGGGGTCGGCGATGTTAGGGGCAGCAGATTAGGGGTACATAGGGATAATGTAGGTTGCGGCGGTGTGCGGTCGGCAGATTAGGGGTTAGGGCAGATTAGCGATGTGGGGGGGCCTCGGTTTAGGGGTACATAGGTAGTTTATGGGTGTTAGTGTACTTTAGAGCACAGTAGTTAAGAGCTTTATGAACCGGCGTTAGCCCAGAAGCTCTTAACTCCTGACTTTTTTCTGCGGCTGGAGTCTTGTCGTTAGATTTCTAACGCTCACTTCAGCCAAGACTCTAAATACCAGCGTTAGAAAGATCCCATTGAAAAGATAGGATACGCAATTGACGTAAGGGGATCTGCGGTATGGAAAAGTTGCGGCTGGAAAGTGAGCGTTAGACCCTTACCTACAAGGACCCCCTAACGCTGGTTTTGACGGCTAACGCAGAACTCTAAATCTAGGTGTTAGTTAATTATAGTAATTTTATTTAGATTTATTTAAATTATATTTAAGTTAGGGGGGGTTAATAACTTTAGTATAGTGGCGGCGACGTTGGGGGCGGCAGATTAGGGGTTAATAAATGTAGGTAGGTGTCAGCGATGTTAGAGACAGAAGATTAGGGGTTAATAATATTTAACTAATGTTTCCGAGGCGGGAGTGCGGCGGTTTAGGGGTTAATATATTTATTATAGTGGCGGCGATGTCCGGTTAGGCAGATTAGGGGTTAAAAAATGTATGTTAGTGTTTGCGATGTGGGAGGGCCTCGGTTTAGGGGTTAATAGGTAGTTTATGGGTGTTAGTGTACTTTTTAGCACTTTAGTTAAGAGTTTTATGCTAGGGCGTTGTAGTGTAAAACTCTTAACTACTGACTTTAAAATGCGGTACCAGGCTTGACAGGAGAGGGTCTACCACTCACTTTTTGGCAGACTCGTAATACCGGCGCTATGCAAGTCCCATTGAAAGAAGAGGATACGCAATTTACGTAAGTGGATATTCGGTATTTCCAAGTCTGGACAAAAATGTGAGCGGTACACCTGTACCTTCAAGACTCGTAATACCAGCGGGCGCTAAAAAGCAGCGTTGGGACCGACCAATGCTGCTTTTTAAGCCTAACGCAAGACTCGTAATCTAGCCGTCTGTGTGGTAACCAAGTTGTTTACTATTTGTGGTGGAGTGGTTTACTCTTTGTGGTGGAGTTGTTTACTAAATTTGGTAGAGTTGTTTACTCATTTTGGTGGAGTTGTTTACTCTGTGTGGTGGAGTTGTTTACTCTGGGCATGTCTGGGTGGTCTTACCCTCTTTGTGGTGGAGTTTTTTACTCATTTTGGTAGAGTTGTTTACTCATTTTGGAAGAGTTGTTTACTCATTTTGGTAGAGTTGTTTGGTCTGTGTGCTGGAGTTGTTTACTCTATGTGGTGGAGTTGTTTACTCTGGACATGTCTGGGTGGTCTTACCCTCTTTGTGGTGGAGTTGTTTACTCATTTTGGTAGAGTTGTTTACTCATTTTGGAAGAGTTGTTTACTCTGTGTGGTGTAGTTGTTTACTCTGGACATGTCTGGATGGTCTTACCCTCTTTGTGGTGGAGTTGTTTACTCATTTTGGTAGAGTTGTTTACTCATTTTGGAAGAGTTATTTACTCATTTTGGAAGAGTTGTTTACTCTATGTGATGGAGTTGTTTATTCTGTGTGGTGGAGTTGTTTAATCTGGACATGTCTGGGTGGTCTTACCCTCTTTGTGGGGGAGTTGTTTACTCATTTTGGTAGAGTTGTTTGCTCATTTTGGTAGAGTTGTTTACTCATTTTGGTAGAGTTGTTTACTCTGTGTGGTGGAGTTGTTTACTCTGTTTGGTGGAGTTGTCTATTCTGTGTGGTGGAGTTGTTTACACTGGACATGTCTGGGTGGTCTTACCCTCTTTGTGGTGGAGTTGTTTACTCATTTTGGTAGAGTTTACTCATTTTGGTAGAGTTGTTTGCTCATTTTAGGAGAGTTGTTTACTCTGTGTGGTGGAGTTGTTTACTCTGTGTGGTGGAGTTGTTTACTCTATGTGGTGGAGTTGTTTACTCTGGGCATGTCTGGGTGGTCTTACCCTCTTTGTGGTGGAGTTGTTTACTTATTTTGGTAGAGTTGTTTACTCATTTTGGAAGAGTTGTTTACTCATTTTGGTAGAGTTGTTTGGTCTGTGTGCTGGAGTTGTTTACGCTATGTGGGGGAGTTGTTTACTCTGGACATGTCTGGGTGGTCTTACCCTCTTTGTGTTGGAGTTGTGTACTCATTTTGGTAGAGTTGTTTACTCATTTTGGAAGAGTTGTTTACTCGGTGTGGTGTAGTTGTTTACTCTGGACATGTCTGGATGGTCTTACCCTCTTTGTGGTGGAGTTGTTTACTAATTTTGGTAGAGTTGTTTACTCATTTTGGAAGAGTTATTTACTCATTTTGGAAGAGTTGTTTACCCTATGTGATGGAGTTGTTTATTCTGTGTGGTGGAGTTGTTTACTCTGGACATGTCTGGGTGGTCTTAACCTCTTTGTGGGGGAGTTGTTTACTCATTTTGGTAGAGTTGTTTACTCATTTTGGAAGAGTTGTTTACTCTGTGTGGTGGAGTTGTTTACTCTGTGTGGTGGAGTTGTTTATTCTGTGTGGTGGAGTTGTTTACTCTGGACATGTCTGGATGGTCTTACCCTCTTTGTGGTGGAGTTGTTTACTCATTTTGGTAGAGTTGTTTACTCATTTTGGTAGAGTTGTTTACTAATTTTGGTAGAGTTGTTTACTCATTTTGGAAGAGTTGTTTACTCTGTGTGGTGGAGTTGTTTACTCTGGACATGTCTGGGTGGTCTTACCCTCTTTGTGGTGGAGTTGTTTACTCATTTTGGTAGAGTTGTTTACTCATTTTGGTAGAGTTGTTTACTCATTTTAGAAGAGTTGTTTATTCTGTGTGGTGGAGTTGTTTACTCTGGACATGTCTGGGTGGTCTTACCCTCTTTGTGTTGGAGTTGTGTACTCATTTTGGTAGAGTTGTTTACTCATTTTGGAAGAGTTGTTTACTCTGTGTGGTGGAGTTGTTTACTCTGTTTGGTGGAGTTGTCTATTCTGTGTGGTGGAGTTGTTTACACTGGACATGTCTGGGTGATCTTACCCTCTTTGTGGTGGAGTTGTTTACTCATTTTGGTAGAGTTTACTCATTTTGGTAGTGTTGTTTGCTCATTTTAGTAGAGTTGTTTACTCTGTGTGGTGGAGTTGTTTACTCTGTGTGGTGGAGTTGTTTACTCTATGTGGTGGAGTTGTTTACTCTGGGCATGTCTGGGTGGTCTTACCCTCTTTGTGGTGGAGTTGTTTACTTATTTTGGTAGAGTTGTTTACTCATTTTGGAAGAGTTGTTTACTCATTTTGGTAGAGTTGTTTGGTCTGTGTGCTGGAGTTGTTTACACTATGTGGTGGAGTTGTTTACTCTGGACATGTCTGGGTGGTCTTACCCTCTTTGTGTTGGAGTTGTGTACTCATTTTGGTAGAGTTGTTTACTCATTTTGGAAGAGTTGTTTACTCTGTGTGGTGTAGTTGTTTACTCTGGACATGTCTGGATGGTCTTACCCTCTTTGTGGTGGAGTTGTTTACTAATTTTGGTAGAGTTGTTTACTCATTTTGGAAGAGTTATTTACTCATTTTGGAAGAGTTGTTTACCCTATGTAATGGAGTTGTTTATTCTGTGTGGTGGAGTTGTTTACTCTGGACATGTCTGGGTGGTCTTAACCTCTTTGTGGGGGAGTTGTTTACTCATTTTGGTAGAGTTGTTTACTCATTTTGGAAGAGTTGTTTACTCTGTGTGGTGGAGTTGTTTACTCTGTGTGGTGGAGTTGTTTATTCTGTGTGGTGGAGTTGTTTTACTCTGGACATGTCTGGATGGTCTTACCCTCTTTGTGGTGGAGTTGTTTACCTCATTTTGGTAGAGTTGTTTACTAATTTTGGTAGAGTTGTTTACTCATTTTGGAAGAGTTGTTTACTCTGTGTGGTGGAGTTGTTTACTCTGGACATGTCTGGGTGGTCTTACCCTCTTTGTGGTGGAGTTGTTTACTCATTTTGGTAGAGTTGTTTTCTCATTTTGGTAGAGTTGTTTACTCATTTTAGAAGAGTTGTTTATTCTGTGTGGTGGAGTTGTTTACTCTGGACATGTCTGGGTGGTCTTACCCTCTTTGTGGTGGAGTTGTTTACTCATTTTGGTAGAGTTGTTTACTCATTTTGGAAGAGTTGTTTACTCTGTGTGGTGGAGTTGTTTACTCTGTGTGGTGGAGTTGTTTACTCATTTTGGTAGAGTTGTTTACTAATTTTGGTAGAGTTGTTTACTCATTTTGGAAGAGTTGTTTACTCTGTGTGGTGGAGTTGTTTACTCTGGACATGTCTGGGTGGTCTTACCCTCTTTGTGGTGGAGTTGTTTACTCATTTTGGTAGAGTTGTTTTCTCATTTTGGTAGAGTTGTTTACTCATTTTAGAAGAGTTGTTTATTCTGTGTGGTGGAGTTGTTTACTCTGGACATGTCTGGGTGGTCTTACCCTCTTTGTGGTGGAGTTGTTTACCTCATTTTGGTAGAGTTGTTTACTCATTTTGGAAGAGTTGTTTACTCTGTGTGGTGGAGTTGTTTACTCTGTGTGGTGGAGTTGTTTATTCTGTGTGGTGGAGTTGTTTACTCTGGACATGTCTGGATGGTCTTACCCTCTTTGTGGTGGAGTTGTTTACTAATTTTGGTAGAGTTGTTTACTCATTTTGGAAGAATTATTTACTCATTTTGGAAGAGTTGTTTACCCTATGTGATGGAGTTGTTTATTCTGTGTGGTGGAGTTGTTTACTCTGGACATGTCTGGGTGGTCTTAACCTCTTTGTGGGGGAGTTGTTTACTCATTTTGGTATAGTTGTTTACTCATTTTGGAAGAGTTGTTTACTCTGTGTGGTGGAGTTGTTTACTCTGTGTGGTGGAGTTGTTTACTCTGTGTGGTGGAGTTGTTTACTCTATGTGGTGGAGTTGTTTACTCTGGGCATGTCTGGGTGGTCTTACCCTCTTTGTGGTGGAGTTGTTTACTTATTTTGGTAGAGTTGTTTACTCATTTTGGAAGAGTTGTTTACTCATTTTGGTAGAGTTGTTTGGTCTGTGTGCTGGAGTTGTTTACGCTATGTGGGGGAGTTGTTTACTCTGGACATGTCTGGGTGGTCTTACCCTCTTTGTGTTGGAGTTGTGTACTCATTTTGGTAGAGTTGTTTACTCATTTTGGAAGAGTTGTTTACTCGGTGTGGTGTAGTTGTTTACTCTGGACATGTCTGGATGGTCTTACCCTCTTTGTGGTGGAGTTGTTTACTAATTTTGGTAGAGTTGTTTACTCATTTTGGAAGAGTTATTTACTCATTTTGGAAGAGTTGTTTACCCTATGTGATGGAGTTGTTTATTCTGTGTGGTGGAGTTGTTTACTCTGGACATGTCTGGGTGGTCTTAACCTCTTTGTGGGGGAGTTGTTTACTCATTTTGGAAGAGTTGTTTACTCTGTGTGGTGGAGTTGTTTACTCTGTGTGGTGGAGTTGTTTATTCTGTGTGGTGGAGTTGTTTACTCTGGACATGTCTGGATGGTCTTACCCTCTTTGTGGTGGAGTTGTTTACTCATTTTGGTAGAGTTGTTTACTCATTTTTGGTAGAGTTGTTTACTCATTTTGGTAGAGTTGTTTACTCATTTTGGAAGAGTTGTTACTCTGTGTGGTGGAGTTGTTTACTCTGGACATGTCTGGGTGGTCTTACCCTCTTTGTGGTGGAGTTGTTTACTCATTTTGGTAGAGTTGTTTACTCATTTTGGTAGAGTTGTTTACTCATTTTAGAAGAGTTGTTTATTCTGTGTGGTGGAGTTGTTTACTCTGGACATGTCTGGGTGGTCTTACCCTCTTTGTGTTGGAGTTGTGTACTCATTTTGGTAGAGTTGTTTACTCATTTTGGAAGAGTTGTTTACTCTGTGTGGTGGAGTTGTTTACTCTGTTTGGTGGAGTTGTCTATTCTGTGTGGTGGAGTTGTTTACACTGGACATGTCTGGGTGATCTTACCCTCTTTGTGGTGAGTTGTTTACTCATTTTGGTAGAGTTTACTCATTTTGGTAGTGTTGTTTGCTCATTTTAGTAGAGTTGTTTACTCTGTGTGGTGGAGTTGTTTACTCTGTGTGGTGGAGTTGTTTACTCTATGTGGTGGAGTTGTTTACTCTGGGCATGTCTGGGTGGTCTTACCCTCTTTGTGGTGGAGTTGTTTACTTATTTTGGTAGAGTTGTTTACTCATTTTGGAAGAGTTGTTTTCTCATTTTGGTAGAGTTGTTTGGTCTGTGTGCTGGAGTTGTTTACACTATGTGGTGGAGTTGTTTACTCTGGACATGTCTGGGTGGTCTTACCCTCTTTGTGTTGGAGTTGTGTACTCATTTTGGTAGAGTTGTTTACTCATTTTGGAAGAGTTGTTTACTCTGTGTGGTGTAGTTGTTTACTCTGGACATGTCTGGATGGTCTTACCCTCTTTGTGGTGGAGTTGTTTACTAATTTTGGTAGAGTTGTTTACTCATTTTGGAAGAGTTATTTACTCATTTTGGAAGAGTTGTTTACCCTATGTGATGGAGTTGTTTATTCTGTGTGGTGGAGTTGTTTACTCTGGACATGTCTGGGTGGTCTTAACCTCTTTGTGGGGGAGTTGTTTACTCATTTTGGTAGAGTTGTTTACTCATTTTGGAAGAGTTGTTTACTCTGTGTGGTGGAGTTGTTTACTCTGTGTGGTGGAGTTGTTTATTCTGTGTGGTGGAGTTGTTTACTCTGGACATGTCTGGATGGTCTTACCCTCTTTGTGGTGGAGTTGTTTACTCATTTTGGTAGAGTTGTTTACTAATTTTGGTAGAGTTGTTTACTCATTTTGGAAGAGTTGTTTACTCTGTGTGGTGGAGTTGTTTACTCTGGACATGTCTGGGTGGTCTTACCCTCTTTGTGGTGGAGTTGTTTACTCATTTTGGTAGAGTTGTTTTCTCATTTTGGTAGAGTTGTTTACTCATTTTAGAAGAGTTGTTTATTCTGTGTGGTGGAGTTGTTTACTCTGGACATGTCTGGGTGGTCTTACCCTCTTTGTGGTGGAGTTGTTTACTCATTTTGGTGGAGTTGTTTACTCTGTGTGGTGGAGTTGTTTACTCTGTGTGGTGGAGTTGTTTACTCATTTTGGTAGAGTTGTTTACTAATTTTGGTAGAGTTGTTTACTCATTTTGGAAGAGTTGTTTACTCTGTGTGGTGGAGTTGTTTACTCTGGACATGTCTGGGTGGTCTTACCCTCTTTGTGGTGGAGTTGTTTACTCATTTTGGTAGAGTTGTTTTCTCATTTTGGTAGAGTTGTTTACTCATTTTAGAAGAGTTGTTTATTCTGTGTGGTGGAGTTGTTTACTCTGGACATGTCTGGGTGGTCTTACACTCTTTGTGGTGGAGTTGTTTACTCATTTTGGTAGAGTTGTTTACTCATTTTGGAAGAGTTGTTTACTCTGTGTGGTGGAGTTGTTTACTCTGTGTGGTGGAGTTGTTTATTCTGTGTGGTGGAGTTGTTTACTCTGGACATGTCTGGATGTCTTACCCTCTTTGTGGTGGAGTTGTTTACTAATTTTGGTAGAGTTGTTTACTCATTTTGGAAGAGTTATTTACTCATTTTGGAAGAGTTGTTTACCCTATGTGATGGAGTTGTTTATTCTGTGTGGTGGAGTTGTTTACTCTGGACATGTCTGGGTGGTCTTAACCTCTTTGTGGGGGAGTTGTTTACTCATTTTGGTAGAGTTGTTTACTCATTTTGGAAGAGTTGTTTACTCTGTGTGGTGGAGTTGTTTACTCTGTGTGGTGGAGTTGTTTATTCTGTGTGGTGGAGTTGTTTACTCTGGACATGTCTGGATGGTCTTACCCTCTTTGTGGTGGAGTTGTTTACTCATTTTGGTAGAGTTGTTTACTAATTTTGGTAGAGTTGTTTACTCATTTTGGAAGAGTTGGTTTACTCTGTGTGGTGGAGTTGTTTACTCTGGACATGTCTGGGTGGTCTTACCCTCTTTGTGGTGGAGTTGTTTACTCATTTTGGTAGAGTTGTTTTCTCATTTTGGTAGAGTTGTTTACTCATTTTAGAAGAGTTGTTTATTCTGTGTGGTGGAGTTGTTTACTCTGGACATGTCTGGGTGGTCTTACCCTCTTTGTGGTGGAGTTGTTTACTCATTTTGGTAGAGTTGTTTACTCATTTTGGAAGAGTTGTTTACTCTGTGTGGTGGAGTTGTTTACTCTGTGTGGTGGAGTTGTTTACTCATTTTGGTAGAGTTGTTTACTAATTTTGGTAGAGTTGTTTACTCATTTTGGAAGAGTTGTTTACTCTGTGTGGGTGGAGTTGTTTACTCTGGACATGTCTGGGTGGTCTTACCCTCTTTGTAGTGGAGTTGTTTACTCATTTTGGTAGAGTTGTTTTCTCATTTGGTAGAGTTGTTTACTCATTTTAGAAGAGTTGTTTATTCTGTGTGGTGGAGTTGTTTACTCTGGACATGTCTGGGTGGTCTTACCCTCTTTGTGGTGGAGTTGTTTACTCATTTTGGTAGAGTTGTTTACTCATTTTGGAAGAGTTGTTTACTCTGTGTGGTGGAGTTGTTTACTCTGTGTGGTGGAGTTGTTTATTCTGTGTGGTGGAGTTGTTTACTCTGGACATGTCTGGATGGTCTTACCCTCTTTGTGGTGGAGCTGTTTACTAATTTTGGTAGAGTTGTTTACTCATTTTGGAAGAGTTATTTACTCATTTTGGAAGAGTTGTTTACCCTATGTGATGGAGTTGTTTATTCTGTGTGGTGGAGTTGTTTACTCTGGACATGTCTGGGTGGTCTTAACCTCTTTGTGGGGGAGTTGTTTACTCATTTTGGTAGAGTTTTTTACTCATTTTGGAAGAGTTGTTTACTCTGTGTGGTGGAGTTGTTTACTCTGTGTGGTGGAGTTGTTTATTCTGTGTGGTGGAGTTGTTTACTCTGGACATGTCTGGATGGTCTTACCCTCTTTGTGGTGGAGTTGTTTACTCATTTTGGTAGAGTTGTTTACTAATTTTGGTAGAGTTTTTTACTCATTTTGGAAGAGTTGTTTACTCTGTGTGGTGGAGTTGTTTACTCTGGACATGTCTGGGTGGTCTTACCCTCTTTGTGGTGGAGTTGTTTACTCATTTTGGTAGAGTTGTTTTCTCATTTTTGGTAGAGTTGTTTACTCATTTTAGAAGAGTTGTTTATTCTGTGTGGTGGAGTTGTTTACTCTGGACATGTCTGGGTGGTCTTACCCTCTTTGTGGTGGAGTTGTTTACTCATTTTGGTAGAGTTGTTTACTCATTTTGGAAGAGTTGTTTACTCTGTGTTGTGGAGTTGTTTACTCTGTGTGGTGGAGTTGTTTATTCTGTGTGGTGGAGTTGTTTACTCTGGACATGTCTGGATGGTCTTACCCTCTTTGTGGTGGAGTTGTTTACTCATTTTGGTAGAGTTGTTTACTCATGTTGGTAGAGTTGTTTACTCATTTTGGAAGAGTTGTTTACTCTGTGTGGTGGGGTTGTTACTCTGGACATGTCTGGGTGGTCTTACCCTCTTTGTGGTGGAGTTGTTTACTAATTTTGCTAGAGTTGTTTACTCTGTGCGGTGGAGTAGTTTACTCTGTGTGGTGGAGTTGTTTACTCTGTGTGGTGGAGTTGTTTATTCTGTGTGGTGGAGTTGTTTACTCTGGACATGTCTGGATGGTCTTATACTCTTTGGGGTGGAGTTGTTTACTCATTTTGGTAGAGTTATTTACTCTGTGTGGTGGAGTTATTTAATCTATGTGGTGGAGTTGTTTACTCTGGGCATGTCTGGCTGGTCTTACCCTCTTTGTGGTGGAGTTGTTTCCTCATTTTGGTAGAGTTGTTTACTCATTTTGGTAGAATTGTTTACTCATTTTGGAAGAGATGTTTACTCATTTTGGTAGATTTGTTTACTCTGTGTGGTGGAGTTGTTTACTCTGTGTGGTGGAGTTGTTTACTCTGTGTGGTGGAGTTGTTTATTCTGTATGGTGGAGTTGTTTACTCTGGGCATGTCTGGGTGGTCTTACCCTCTTTGTGGGTGGAGTTGTTTACTCATTTTGGTAGAGTTTTTTTACTCATTTTGGAAGAGTGTGTTTACTCTGTGGGGGTGCAGTTGTTTACTCTGTTTGGTGGAGTTATCTGTTCTGTGTGGTGGAGTTGTTTACTCTCTGGACATGTCTGGGTAGTCTTACCCTCTTTGTGTGGAGTTGTTTACTCATTTTGGTATAGTTGTTTACTCATTTTGGTAGAGTTGTTTACTCATTTTAGTAGAGTTGTTTACTCATTTTAGTAGAGTTGTTTACTCTGTGTGGTGGAGTTGTTTACTCTTTGCGGTGGAGTTGTTTACTCATTTTGGAAGAGTTGTTTACTCTAGGTGGTGGAGTTGTTTACTCTGTGTTGTGGAGTTGTTTAATCTGTGTGGTGGAGTTGTTTACTTTGGACATGTCTGGATGGTCTTACCCTCTTTGTGGTGGAGTTGTTTACTCATTTTGGTAGAGTTGTTTACTCATTTTGGAAGAGTTGTTTACTCATTTTAGAAGAGTTGTTTATTCTGTGTGGTGGAGTTGTTTACTCTGGACATGTCTGGGTGGTCTTACCCTCTTTGTGTTGGAGTTGTGTACTCATTTTGGTAGAGTTGTTTACTCATTTGGAAGAGTTGTTTACTCTGTGTGGTGGAGTTGTTTACTCTGTTTGTGGAGTTGTCTATTCTGTGTGGTGGAGTTGTTTTACACTGGACATTTCTGGGTGGTCTAACCCTCTTTGTGGTGGAGTTGTTTACTCATTTTGGTAGAGTTTACTCATTTTGGTAGAGTTGTTTGCTCATTTTAGTAGAGGTTGTTTACTCTGTGTGGTGGAGTTGTTTACCTCTGTGTGGTGGAGTTGTTTACTCTATGTGGTGGAGTTGTTTACTCTGGGCATGTCTGGGTGGTCTTACCCTCTTTGTGGTGGAGTTTGTTTACTTATTTTGGTAGAGTTGTTTACTCATTTTGGAAGAGTTGTTTACTCATTTTGGTAGAGTTTATTGGTCTGTGCTGCTGGAGTTGTTTACACTATGTGGTTGGAGTTGTTTACTCTGGACATGTCTGGGTGGTCTTACCCTCTTTGAGTTGGAGTTGTGTACTCATTTTGGGTAGAGTTGGTTTTACTTATTTTGGAAGAGTTGTTTACTCTGTGTGGTGTAGTTGTTTACTCTGGACATGTCTGGATGGTCCTTACCCTCTTTGTGGTGGAGTTGTTTACTAATTTGGTAGAGTTGTTTACTCATTTTGGAAGAGTTATTTACTCATTTTGGAAGAGTTGTTTACCCTATGTGATGGAGGTTGTTTATTCTGTGTGGTGGAGTTGTTTACTCTGGACATGTCTGGGTGGTCTTAACCTCTTTGTGGGGGAGTTGTTTACTCATTTTGGAAGAGTTGTTTACTCTGTATGGTGGAGTTGTTTACTCTGTGTGGTGGAGTTGTTTATTCTGTTGTGGTGGAGTTGTTTACTCTGGGACATGTCTGGATGGTCTTACCCTCTTTGTGGTGGAGTTGTTTACTCATTTTGGTAGAGTTGTTTACTAATTTTGGTAGAGTTTTTTACTCATTTTGGAAGAGTTGTTTACTCTGTGTGGTGGAGTTGTTTACTCTGGACATGTCTGGGTGGTCTTACCCTCTTTGTGGTGGAGTTGTTTACTCATTTTGGTAGAGTTGTTTTCTCATTTTGGTAGAGTTGTTTACTCATTTTAGAAGAGTTGTTTATTCTGTGTGGTGGAGTTGTTTACTCTGGACATGTCTGGGTGGTCTTACCCTCTTTGTGGTGAGTTGTTTACTCATTTTGGTAAAGTTGTTTACTCATTTTGGAAGAGTTGTTTACTCTGTGTGGTGGAGTTGTTTACTCAGTGTTGGTGGAGTTGTTTATTCTGTGTGGTGAGTTGTTTACTCTGGACATGTCTGGATGGTCTTACCCTCTTTGTGGTGGAGTTGTTTACTCATTTTGGTAGAGGTTGTTTACTCATGTTGGTAGATTTGTTTACTCATTTTGGAAGAGTTGTTTACTCTGTGTGGGTGGGGTTGTTACTCTGGACATGTCTGGGTGGTCTTACCCTCTTTGTGGTGGAGTTGTTTACTAATTTTGCTAGAGTTGTTTACTCTGTGCGGTGGAGTAGTTTACTCTGTGTGGATGGAGTTTGTTTACTCTGTGTGGTGGAGTTGTTTTATTCTGTGTGTGGGAGTTGTTTACTCTGGACATGTCTGGATGGTCTTATCCTCTTTGGGTGAGTTGTTTACTCATTTTGGTAGAGTTATTTACTCTGTGTGTGGAGTTATTTAATCTATGTGGTGGAGTTGTTTACTCTGGCATGTCTGGCTGGTCTTACCCTCTTTGTGGTGGAGTTGTTTCCTAATTTTGGTAGAGTTGTTTTACTCATTTTGGTAGAATTGTTTACTCATTTTGGAAGAGATGTTTACTCATTTTGGTAGATTTGTTTACTCTGTGTGGTGGAGTTGTTTACTCTGTGTGGTGGAGTTGTTTACTCTGTGTGGTGGAGTTGTTTACTCTGTGTGGTGGAGTTGTTTATTCTGTGTGGTGGAGTTGTTTACTCTGTGCATGTCTGGGTGGTCTTACCCTCTTTGTGGTGAGTTGTTTACTCATTTTGGTAGAGTTTTTTTACTCATTTTGGAAGAGTTGTTTGTACTCTGTAGGGTGCAGTTGTTTACTCTGTTTGGTGGAGTTATCTGTTCTGTGTGGTGGAGTTGTTTACTCTGGACATGTCTGGGTAGTCTTACCCTCTTTGTGGTGGAGTTGTTTACTCATTTTGGTAGAGTTGTTTACTCATTTTGGTAGAGTTGTTTACTCATTTGGTAGAGTTGGTTTACTCAATTTTAGAGAGTGGTTTACTCATTTTAGTAGAGTATGTTTACTCTGTGTCGGGTGGAGTTGTTTTACTCGTTGCGGTGGAGTGGTTTACTCATTTTGAAGAGTTGTTGTACTCTGGTGGGCGATTGTTTTACGCTGTGTTGTGGAGTTTGTTAATCTGTGTGGTGGAGTTGTTTACTTGGACATGTCTGGATGGTCTTACCCTCTTTGTGGTGGAGTTGTTTACTCTTTTGAAGAGTTTGTTTACTCTGGGTGGGTGAGTTGTTTAGCGCTGTGGTTGTTGAGTTGTTTAATCGTGTGTGGAGTTGTTTACTTTGGACATGTCTGGGTGGTCTTACCCTCTTGTGGTGGAGTTGTTTACTCATTTTGGTAGAGTTTGTTTACTAATTTTGGTAGAGTTGTTTACTCATTTTGGAAGAGTTTGTGTACTCTGTGTAGTGGAGTTGTGTACTCTGACATGTCTGGGTGGTCTACCCTCTTTGTGGTGGGAGTTTGTTTACTCATTTGGTAGAGTTGTTTACTCATTTTGGAAGAGGTGTTTACTCTGTGTGGTGGAGTTGTTTTACTCTGGACAGTGTCTGGGTGGTCTTACCCTCTTGTGGTGAGTTGTTAACTCATTTAGGTAGAGTTTGTTACTCATTTTGGAAGAGATGTTTACTCTGTGTGTGGAGTTGTTTACTCTGTGTGGTGAGGTTGTTTACTCTATGTGGTAGAGTTCGTTTACTCTAGGCATATCTGGGTGGTCTTACCCTCTTTGTGGGTGGAGTTGTTTACTCATTTGGTAAAAGTTGTTTACTCATTTTGGAAGAGATGTTTACTCATTTTGGTAGAATTGTTTACTCTGTGTGGGTAGAGGTTGTTACTCTGTGTGGTGGAGTTGTTTACTCTGGGCATGTCTGGGTGGTCTACCCTCTTTGTGGTGGAGTTGTTTACTCTTTTTGGTAGTTGTTTACTCTTGGTGTAGGAGTTTTTACTCATTTGGAAGAGATGTTTGCTCATTTTGGTAGAATGTTTTCTCTGTGTGGTGGAGTTGTTTACTTTGGTGGTGGAGTTGTTTACTCTGTGCATGTCTGGTGGTCTTACCCTCGTTGGGGTGGAGTTGTTTACTCATTTGGTAGAGTTGTATTACTCATATTGTATAGTTGTTTTACTCATTTTGGAAGAGTTGAATGTGTGGTGGTAGTTTGTTTTACTCTGTGTAGTGGAGTTTTTTTTCTTTGTGATGGAGTTGTTTACTCTTGGGGCATATCTGTGTGGGTCAGTACCCTCTTTGTGGTGGAGTTGTTTACTGTGTGTGTGGAGTTGTTTACTCTGTGTGGTGGATTTGTTTATTCTGTGTGGTGGAGTTGTTTACTGTGGGCATGTCTCGGGTGTCTTATACATCCATGTGGTGAGTTGTTTACTAATTTTGGTAGAGTTGTTTACCTCATTTTGGTAAAGTTGTTACTCATTGAGGAAGATGGAATGTGTGTGGAGTTGTTTACTCTGTGCAGTGGAGTTGTTTATTCTTTGTGGTGGAGTTGTTTACTCTTGGCATTCTGTGTGGTCTTACCCTCTTTGTGGTGGAGTTGTTTTACTGTCTTGTGGTGATTTGTTTATTCTGTGTGGTGGAGTTGTTTACCTGTGGGCATGTCTCGGTGGTCTTACCCTCCTTGTGGGTGGAGTTGTTTACTAATTTTGGGTAGAGTTGTTTACTCATTTTGTTAGAGTTGTTTACTAATTGTGGTAGAGTTGTTTACTGATTTTTGGAAGAGTTGTTGACTCATTTTGGTGGAGTTGTTTACCTCTGGGGGCGTGTGGAGTTGTTTACTCTGGGGTGGTGAAGTTGTTTACTCTGTGTTGTTTACTCTGTGTGGTGGAGTGGCTTACTCTGTGTGGTAGAGTTGTTTACTCTGTGTGGTGGAGTTGTTTACTCTGTGTGGTAGATGTGTGGTGGATTTGTTTACTCTGTGTGGTAGAGTTGTTTACTCATTTTGGTAGAGTTGTTTACTCATTTTGGAAGAGTTGTGTACTCTGTGTAGTGGAGTTGTTTACTCTGGACATGTCTGGGTGGTCTTACCCTCTTTGTGGTGGAGTTGTTTACTCATTTTGGTAGAGTTGTTTACTCATTTTGGTAGAGTTGTTTACTCATTTTGGAAGAGGTGTTTACTCTGTGTGGTGGAGTTGTTTACTCTGGACATGTCTAGGTGGTCTTACCCTCTTTGTGGTGGAGTTGTTAACTCATTTAGGTAGAGTTGTTTACTCATTTTGGAAGAGATGTTTACTCTGTGTGGTGGAGTTGTTTACTCTGTGTGGTGGAGTTGTTTACTCTATGTGGTGGAGTTGTTTACTCTAGGCATATCTGGGTGGTCTTACCCTCTTTGTCGTGGAGTTGTTTACTCATTTTGGTAAAGTTGTTTACTCATTTTGGAAGAGATGTTTACTCATTTTGGTAGAATTGTTTACTCTGTGTGGTAGAGTTGTTTACTCTGTGTGGTGGAGTTGTTTACTCTGGGCATGTCTGGGTGGTCTTACCCTCTTTGTGGTGGAGTTGTTTACTCTTTTTGGTAGTTGTTTACTCTTTGTGGTGGAGTTGTTTATTCATTTTGGAAGAGATGTTTGCTCATTTGGTAGAATTGTTTTCTCTGTGTGGTGAGGTTGTTTACTTTGTGTGGTGGAGGTTGTTTACTCTGTGCATGTCTGGGTGGTCTTACCCTCGTTGGGGTGGAGTTGTTTACTC
Source organism: Bombina bombina (assembly GCF_027579735.1). Classification (NCBI taxonomy): domain Eukaryota; kingdom Metazoa; phylum Chordata; class Amphibia; order Anura; family Bombinatoridae; genus Bombina; species Bombina bombina. The sequence goes on along the minus strand of NC_069499.1, from coordinate 515,829,375 downwards.
ATTTTGGTAGAGTTGTTTACTCATTTTGGTATAGTTGTTTACTCATTTATGAAGAGTTGAATGTGTGGTGGAGTTGTTTACTCTGTGTAGTGGAGTTGTTTATTCTTTGTGGTGGAGTTGTTTACTCTTGGCATATCTGTGGTGGTCTACCCTCTTTGGGGTGGAGTTTGTTGACTGTGTGTGGTGGATTTGTTTACTCTGTGTGGTGGATTTGTTATCTGTGGGGTGGAGTTGTTACTGTGGGCAGTCTCGGTGGTCTGACCCTCCTTGTGGTGGCTAGTGTGTTACTAATTTTGGTGAGCAGAGTTGTTTACTCATTTTGTTAGAGGTTGTTTACTAATTTCGTAGACTTGTTTCCTGATTTTGGGAAGAGTTGGTTTACCTCATTTTGGTGGAGTTGTTACGCTGGGCGGTGGAGTTGTTACTCTGGGTGGTGAAGTGTTTACTCTGTGTTGTTTACCTCTGGGTGGTGGGAGTGGCTTGACTCTGGGTGGTAGAGTTGTTTACTCTTGTGTGGTGGAGTTGTTTTACTCTGTGTGTAGATGTGTGGTGGTTTTGTTACTCTCGTTGGCTAGAGTTGTTTACTCATTTTGCGGTAGAGTGTTTACTCTTTTTGGAAGAGTTGTGTACTCTGTGTAGTGGAGTTGTTTACTCTGGACATGTCTGGATGGTCTTACCCTCTTTGTGGTGGAGTTGTTTACTCATTTTGGTAGAGTTGTTTACTCATTTTGGAAGAGTTGTGTACTCTGTGTGGTGGAGTTGTTTACTCTGAACATGTCTGGGTGGTCTTACCCTCTTTGTGGTGGAGTTGTTTACTCATTTTGGTAGAGTTGTTTACTCATTTTGGAAGAGTTGTTTACTCATTTTGGAAGAGTTGTTTACTCATTTTGGTATAGTTGTTTACTCATTTTGGTAGAGTTGTTTACTCATTTTAGTAGAGTTGTTTACTCTGTGTGGTGGAGTTGTTTACTCTATGTGGTGGAGTTGTTTACTCTGGGCATGTCAGGGTGGTCTTACCCTCTTTGTGGTGGAGTTGTTTACTCATTTTGGTAGAGTTGTTTACTCTGTGTGGTGGAGTTGTTTACTCTGTGTGGTAGAGTTGTTTACTCTGGACATGTCTGGGTGGTCTTACCCTCTTTGTGGTGGAGTTGTTTACTCATTTTGGTAGAGTTGTTTGCTCATTTTGGTAGAGTTGTTTACTCATTTTGGAAGAGTTGTTTACTCTGTGTGGTGGAGTTGTTTACTCTGGACATGTCTGAGTGGTCTTACCCTAATTGTGGTAGAGTTGTTTACTCATTTTGGAAGAGTTGTTTACTCTGGGTGGTGGAGTTGCTTACTCTGGACATGTCTGGGTGGTCTTACCCTCTTTGTAGTGGAGTTGTTTACTCATTTTGGTAGAGTTGTTTACTCATTTTGGAAGAGTTGTTTACTCTGTGTGGTGGAGTTGTTTACTCTGTGTGGTGGAGTTGTTTATTCTGTGTGGTGGAGTTGTTTACTCTGGACATGTCTGGATGGTCTTACCCTCTTTGTGGTGGAGTTGTTTACTCATTTTGGTAGAGTTGTTTACTCATTTTGGTAGAGTTGTTTACTCATTTTGGAAGAGATGTTTACTCATTTCTGTAGAATTGTTTACTCTGTGTGGTGGAGTTGTTTACTCTGTGTGGTGGAGTTGTTTACTCTGGGCATGTCTGGGTGGTCTTACCCTCTTTGTGGTGGAGTTGTTTACTCATTTTGGTAGAGTTGTTTACTCATTTTGGTAGAGTTGTTTACTCATTTTGGAAGAGATGTTTACTCATTTCGGTAGAATTGTTTACTCTGTGTGGTGGAGTTGTTTACTCTGTGTGGTGTAGTTGTTTACTCTGGGCATGTCTGGGTGGTCTTACCCTCTTTTTGGTGGAGTTTTTTTCTCATTTTGGTAGTTGTTTACTCTTTGTGGTGGAGTTGTTTACTCTGTGTGGTGGAGTTGTTTACTCTGGGCATGTCTGGTTGGTATTACCCTCTTTGTGGTGGAGTTGTTTACTCATTTTGGTAGAGTTGTTTACTCATTTTGGAAGAGTTGTTTCCTCTGTGTGGTGGAGTTGTTTACTCTGTTTGGTGGAGTTGTTTATTCTGTGTGGTGTAGTTGTTACTCTGGACATGTCTGGATGGTCTTACCCACTTTGTGGTGAGTTGTTTACTTATTTGGTAGAGTTTGTTTACTCATTTTGGGTAGATTTGTTTACTCATTTTGGAAGAGTTGTTACTCTGTGTGGTGGAGTTGTTTACTCTGGACATGTCTGGGTAGTCTTTACCCTCTCTGTGGTGAGTTGTTTTACTCATTTTGTATGGTTGTTACTCATTTTGGTAGAGTTGATTACTCATTTGTGAAGAGTTGCTTACTCTGTGTGGGTAGAGTTGTTTACTCTGGACATGTCTGCGTGGTCTTACCCTCTTTGTGGTGGAGTTGTTTACTCATTTTGGTAGAGTTGTTTACTCATTTTGGAAGAGTTGTTTACTCTGTGTTGTGGGAGTTGTTTACCTCTGTGTGGTGGAGTTGCTTATTCTGTGTGGTGGAGTTGTTTACTTCTGGACCATGTCTGATGATCTTACCCTCTTGTGTTGGAGTTGTTTACTCATTTTGGTAGAGTTGTTTACTCTGTGTGGTGAGTTGTTTACTCTGGACATGTCTGGGTGGTCTTACCCTCTATGTGGTGGAGTTGTACACTCATTTTGGTTAGCGTTTTTACCTCATTTTTGAAGAGTTGTTTACTCTGTGTGTAAGAGGTGTGTACTCTGTGTGGTGGAGTTTGTTTATTCTTTGTGGTGGAGTTGTTTACTCTGACATGTCTGGATGTCTTACCCTCTTTGTGTGGAAGTTGTTTACTCTTTTTGGGTAGTTGTTTACTCTTGTGGGTGGAGTTTGTTACTCATTTTGGAAGAGATTTTGCTCATTTTGGTAGAATTGTTTTCTCTGTGTGGTGGGAGTTTGTTTACTTTGTGTGGTGGAGTTGTTTACTCTGTGCATGTCTGGGTGTCTTACCTCAGTTGGGGTGGAGTTTTGGTTACTCATTTTGGTAGAGTTGTTTACTCATTTTGGTATAGTTGTTTAGCTCATTTTGGAAGAGTGAATGTTGGTGGAGTTGTTTACTCCTGTTAGTGGGAGTTGTTTATTCTTGTGGTGGAGTTGTTTACTCTTGGCATATCTGTGGTGGTCCATACCCTCTTTGTGGGGAGTTGTTTACTGTGTGTGGTGGAGTTGTTTACTCTTGTGTGGTGGATTTGTTTATTCTGTGTGGTGAGTTGTTTTACTGTGGCCATGTCTCGGGGTCTTACTCCTCCTTGTGGTGGAGTTGTTTACTAATTTTTGTAGAGTTGTTTACTCATTTTGTTAGAGTTGTTTACTAATTTCGTAGAGTTTGTTTACTGATTTTGAAGAGTTGTTTACTCATTTTGGTGGAGTTTGTTTACTCTGGCGGTGGAGTTGTTTACTCTGGGTGGTGAAGTTGTTTACTCTGTGTTGTTTTACTCTGGGTGGTGGAGTGGCTTACTCTGTGTGGTAGAGTTGTTTACCTCTGTGAGGTTGAGTTTGTTTACTCTGTGTGGTAGATGTGTGGTGTTTTGTTACTCTGTGTGGTAGAGTTGTTTACTCATTTTGGGTAGAGTTGTTTACTCATTTTGGAAGAGGTTGTGTACTCTGTGTAGTGAGTGTTTACTCTGGACATGTCTGGATGGTCTTACCCTCTTTGTGGGTGGAGTTGTTTTTACTCATTTTGGTAGGAGTTGTTTACTCATTTTGGAAGAGTTTGTGACTACTCTGTGTGGTGAGTTGTTTACTCTGAACCATGTCTGGGTGGTCTTACCCTCTTGTTGGTGGAGTTGTTTACTCATTTTGGTAGAGTTGTTTACTCATTTTTGGAAGAGTTGTTTACTCATTTTGGAAGAGTTGTTTACTCATTTTTGGTATAGTTGTTTACTCATTTTGGTAGAGTTGTTTACTCATTTTAGTAGAGTTTGTTTACTCGTGTTGGTGGGAGTTGTTTACTCTATGTGGTGGAGTTGTTTTTACTCTGGGCATGTCAGGTGGGTCTTACCCTCTTGTGGTGGAGTTGTTTACTCATTTTGGTAGAGTTGTTTACTCGTTGTGGTGGGATTGTTCATTCTCTGTGTGGTAGAGTGGTTTACTCTGGGACATGTCCTGGGGTGGGCTTACCCTCTTTGTGGTGGAGTTGTTTACTCATTTTGGTAGAGGTTGTTTGCTCATTTTGGTAGAGTTGGTGACTCAGTTTGGGAAGAGTTGTTTACTCTGTGTGGGTGGAGGTTGTTTACTCCTGGACCATGTCTGAGTGGTCCTTACCCTAATTTGTGGTAGAGTTGTTTACCCTCATTTTGGAAGAGTTGTTTACTCTGGGTGGTGGAGTTGCTTACTCTGGACATGTCTGGGGGGTCTTACCTCTCTTGTAGTGGAGTTGTTTACTCATTTTGGTAAGAGTTGTTTACTCATTTTGGAAGAGGTTGTTTACTCTGTGTGTGGAGTTGTTTTACTCTGTGTGGTGGAGTTGTTTATTCTGTTGGTGAGAGTTGTTTACTCTGGACACTGTCCTGATGGTCTTACCCTCTTTGTGGTGGAGTTGTTTTACGTCATTTGGGTAGAGTTGTTTACTCATTTTGGTAGAGTTGTTTACTCATTTTGGAAGAGATGTTTACTCATTTCTGTAGAATTGTTTACTCTGTGTGGTGGAGTTGTTTACTCTGTGTGGTGGAGTTGTTTACTCTGGGCATGTCTGGGTGGTCTTACCCTCTTTGTGGTGGAGTTGTTTACTCATTTTGGTAGAGTTGTTTACTCATTTTGGTAGAGTTGTTTACTCATTTTGGAAGAGATGTTTACTCATTTCGGTAGAATTGTTTACTCTGTGTGGTGGAGTTGTTTACTCTGTGTGGTGTAGTTGTTTACTCTGGGCATGTCTGGGTGGTCTTACCCTCTTTTTGGTGGAGTTTTTTTCTCATTTTGGTAGTTGTTTACTCTTTGTGGTGGAGTTGTTTACTCTATGTGGTGGAGTTGTTTACTCTGGGCATGTCTGGTTGGTATTACCCTCTTTGTGGTGGAGTTGTTTACTCATTTTGGAAGAGTTGTTTACTCTGTGTGGTGTAGTTGTTTACTCTGGGCATGTCTGGGTGGTCTTACCCTCTTTGTGGTGGAGTTTTTTTCTCATTTTGGCAGTTGTTTACTCTTTGTGGTGGAGTTGTTTACTCTATGTGGTGGAGTTGTTTACTCTGGGCATGTCTGGTTGGTATTACCCTCTTTGTGGTGGAGTTGTTTACTCATTTTGGTAGAGTTGTTTACTCATTTTGGAAGAGTTGTTTCCTCTGTGTGGTGGAGTTGTTTACTCTGTTTGGTGGAGTTGTTTATTCTGTGTGGTGTAGTTGTTTACTCTGGACATGTCTGGATGGTCTTACCCACTTTGTGGTGGAGTTGATTACTTATTTTGGTAGAGTTGTTTACTCATTTTGGTAGATTTGTTTACTCATTTTGGAAGAGTTGTTTACTCTGTGTGGTGGAGTTGTTTACTCTGGACATGTCTGGGTAGTCTTACCCTCTCTGTGGTGGAGTTGTTTACTCATTTTGGTAGTGTTGTTTACTCATTTTTGAAGAGTTGTTTACTCTGTGTGGTAGAGTTGTTTACTCTGTGTGGTGGAGTTGTTTATTCTGTGTGGTGGAGTTGTTTACTCTGGACATGTCTGGATGGTCTTACCCTCTTTGTGGTGGAGTTGTTTACTCTTTTTGGTAGTTGTTTACTCTTTGTGGTGGAGTTGTTTACTCATTTTGGAAGAGATGTTTGCTCATTTTGGTAGAATTGTTTTCTCTGTGTGGTGGAGTTGTTTACTTTGTGTGGTGGAGTTGTTTACTCTGTGCATGTCTGGGTGGTCTTACCCTCGTTGGGGTGGAGTTGTTTACTCATTTTGGTAGAGTTGTTTACTCATTTTGGTATAGTTGTTTACTCATTTTGGAAGAGTTGAATGTGTGGTGGAGTTGTTTACTCTGTGTAGTGGAGTTGTTTATTCTTTGTGGTGGAGTTGTTTACTCTTGGCATATCTGTGTGGTCATACCCTCTTTGTGGTGGAGTTGTTTACTGTGTGTGGTGGAGTTGTTTACTCTGTGTGGTGGATTTGTTTATTCTGTGTGGTGGAGTTGTTTACTGTGGGCATGTCTCGGTGGTCTTACCCTCCTTGTGGTGGAGTTGTTTACTAATTTTGGTAGAGTTGTTTACTCATTTTGTTAGAGTTGTTTACTAATTTTCGTAGAGTTGTTTACTGATTTTGGAAGAGTTGTTTACTCATTTTGGTGGAGTTGTTTACTCTGGGCGGTGGAGTTGTTTACTCTGGGTGGTGAAGTTGTTTACTCTGTGTTGTTTACTCTGGGTGGTGGAGTGGCTTACTCTGTGTGGTAGAGTTGTTTACTCTGTGTGGTGGAGTTGTTTACTCTGTGTGGTAGATGTGTGGTGGTTTTGTTTACTCTGTGTGGTAGAGTTGTTTACTCATTTTGGTAGAGTTGTTTACTCATTTTGGAAGAGTTGTGTACTCTGTGTAGTGGAGTTGTTTACTCTGGACATGTCTGGATGGTCTTACCCTCTTTGTGGTGGAGTTGTTTACTCATTTTGGTAGAGTTGTTTACTCATTTTGGAAGAGTTGTGTACTCTGTGTGGTGGAGTTGTTTACTCTGAACATGTCTGGGTGGTCTTACCCTCTTTGTGGTGGAGTTGTTTACTCATTTTGGTAGAGTTGTTTACTCATTTTGGAAGAGTTGTTTACTCATTTTGGAAGAGTTGTTTACTCATTTTGGTATAGTTGTTTACTCATTTTGGTAGAGTTGTTTACTCATTTTAGTAGAGTTGTTTACTCTGTGTGGTGGAGTTGTTTACTCTATGTGGTGGAGTTGTTTACTCTGGGCATGTCAGGGTGGTCTTACCCTCTTTGTGGTGGAGTTGTTTACTCATTTTGGTAGAGTTGTTTACTCTGTGTGGTGGAGTTGTTTACTCTGTGTGGTAGAGTTGTTTACTCTGGACATGTCTGGGTGGTCTTACCCTCTTTGTGGTGGAGTTGTTTACTCATTTTGGTAGAGTTGTTTGCTCATTTTGGTAGAGTTGTTTACTCATTTTGGAAGAGTTGTTTACTCTGTGTGGTGGAGTTGTTTACTCTGGACATGTCTGAGTGGTCTTACCCTAATTGTGGTAGAGTTGTTTACTCATTTTGGAAGAGTTGTTTACTCTGGGTGGTGGAGTTGCTTACTCTGGACATGTCTGGGTGGTCTTACCCTCTTTGTAGTGGAGTTGTTTACTCATTTTGGTAGAGTTGTTTACTCATTTTGGAAGAGTTGTTTACTCTGTGTGGTGGAGTTGTTTACTCTGTGTGGTGGAGTTGTTTATTCTGTGTGGTGGAGTTGTTTACTCTGGACATGTCTGGATGGTCTTACCCTCTTTGTGGTGGAGTTGTTTACTCATTTTGGTAGAGTTGTTTACTCATTTTGGTAGAGTTGTTTACTCATTTTGGAAGAGATGTTTACTCATTTCTGTAGAATTGTTTACTCTGTGTGGTGGAGTTGTTTACTCTGTGTGGTGGAGTTGTTTACTCTGGGCATGTCTGGGTGGTCTTACCCTCTTTGTGGTGGAGTTGTTTACTCATTTTGGTAGAGTTGTTTACTCATTTTGGTAGAGTTGTTTACTCATTTTGGAAGAGATGTTTACTCATTTCGGTAGAATTGTTTACTCTGTGTGGTGGAGTTGTTTACTCTGTGTGGTGTAGTTGTTTACTCTGGGCATGTCTGGGTGGTCTTACCCTCTTTTTGGTGGAGTTTTTTTCTCATTTTGGTAGTTGTTTACTCTTTGTGGTGGAGTTGTTTACTCTATGTGGTGGAGTTGTTTACTCTGGGCATGTCTGGTTGGTATTACCCTCTTTGTGGTGGAGTTGTTTACTCATTTTGGTAGAGTTGTTTACTCATTTTGGAAGAGTTGTTTCCTCTGTGTGGTGGAGTTGTTTACTCTGTTTGGTGGAGTTGTTTATTCTGTGTGGTGTAGTTGTTTACTCTGGACATGTCTGGATGGTCTTACCCACTTTGTGGTGGAGTTGTTTACTTATTTTGGTAGAGTTGTTTACTCATTTTGGTAGATTTGTTTACTCATTTTGGAAGAGTTGTTTACTCTGTGTGGTGGAGTTGTTTACTCTGGACATGTCTGGGTAGTCTTACCCTCTCTGTGGTGGAGTTGTTTACTCATTTTGGTAGTGTTGTTTACTCATTTTGGTAGAGTTGATTACTCATTTTGGAAGAGTTGCTTACTCTGTGTGGTAGAGTTGTTTACTCTGGACATGTCTGCGTGGTCTTACCCTCTTTGTGGTGGAGTTGTTTACTCATTTTGGTAGAGTTGTTTACTCATTTTGGAAGAGTTGTTTACTCTGTGTTGTGGAGTTGTTTACTCTGTGTGGTGGAGTTGCTTATTCTGTGTGGTGGAGTTGTTTACTCTGGACATGTCTGGATGATCTTACCCTCTTTGTGTTGGAGTTGTTTACTCATTTTGGTAGAGTTGTTTACTCTGTGTGGTGGAGTTGTTTACTCTGGACATGTCTGGGTGGTCTTACCCTCTATGTGGTGGAGTTGTACACTCATTTTGGTAGAGTTGTTTACTCATTTTTGAAGAGTTGTTTACTCTGTGTGGTAGAGTTGTTTACTCTGTGTGGTGGAGTTGTTTATTCTGTGTGGTGGAGTTGTTTACTCTGGACATGTCTGGATGGTCTTACCCTCTTTGTGGTGGAGTTGTTTACTCATTTTGATAGAGTTGTTTACTCTAGGCATGTCTGGGTGGTCTTACCCTCATTTTGGTGGAGTTGTTTACTCTGTGTGGTGGAGTTGTTTACTCTGTGTGGTGGAGTTGTTTATTCTGTGTGGTGGAGTTGTTTACTCTGGACATGTCTGGATGGTCTTACCCTCTTTGTGGTGGAGTTGTTTACTCATTTTGGTAGAGTTGTTTACTCATTTTGGTAGAGTTGTTTACTCATTTTGGAAGAGATGTTTACTCATTTCTGTAGAATTGTTTACTCTGTGTGGTGGAGTTGTTTACTCTGTGTGGTGGAGTTGTTTACTCTGGGCATGTCTGGGTGGTCTTACCCTCTTTGTGGTGGAGTTGTTTACTCATTTTGGTAGAGTTGTTTACTCATTTTGGTAGAGTTGTTTACTCATTTTGGAAGAGATGTTTACTCATTTCGGTAGAATTGTTTACTCTGTGTGGTGGAGTTGTTTACTCTGTGTGGTGTAGTTGTTTACTCTGGGCATGTCTGGGTGGTCTTACCCTCTTTGTGGTGGAGTTTTTTTCTCATTTTGGCAGTTGTTTACTCTTTGTGGTGGAGTTGTTTACTCTATGTGGTGGAGTTGTTTACTCTGGGCATGTCTGGTTGGTATTACCCTCTTTGTGGTGGAGTTGTTTACTCATTTTGGTAGAGTTGTTTACTCATTTTGGAAGAGTTGTTTCCTCTGTGTGGTGGAGTTGTTTACTCTGTTTGGTGGAGTTGTTTATTCTGTGTGGTGTAGTTGTTTACTCTGGACATGTCTGGATGGTCTTACCCACTTTGTGGTGGAGTTGATTACTTATTTTGGTAGAGTTGTTTACTCATTTTGGTAGATTTGTTTACTCATTTTGGAAGAGTTGTTTACTCTGTGTGGTGGAGTTGTTTACTCTGGACATGTCTGGGTAGTCTTACCCTCTCTGTGGTGGAGTTGTTTACTCATTTTGGTAGTGTTGTTTACTCATTTTGGTAGAGTTGATTACTCATTTTGGAAGAGTTGCTTACTCTGTGTGGTAGAGTTGTTTACTCTGGACATGTCTGCGTGGTCTTACCCTCTTTGTGGTGGAGTTGTTTACTCATTTTGGTAGAGTTGTTTACTCATTTTGGAAGAGTTGTTTACTCTGTGTTGTGGAGTTGTTTACTCTGTGTGGTGGAGTTGCTTATTCTGTGTGGTGGAGTTGTTTACTCTGGACATGTCTGGATGATCTTACCCTCTTTGTGTTGGAGTTGTTTACTCATTTTGGTAGAGTTGTTTACTCTGTGTGGTGGAGTTGTTTACTCTGGACATGTCTGGGTGGTCTTACCCTCTTTGTGGTGGAGTTGTACACTCATTTTGGTAGAGTTGTTTACTCATTTTTGAAGAGTTGTTTACTCTGTGTGGTAGAGTTGTTTACTCTGTGTGGTGGAGTTGTTTATTCTGTGTGGTGGAGTTGTTTACTCTGGACATGTCTGGATGGTCTTACCCTCTTTGTGGTGGAGTTGTTTACTCATTTTGATAGAGTTGTTTACTCTAGGCATGTCTGGGTGGTCTTACCCTCATTTTGGTGGAGTTGTTTACTCATTTTGGTAGTTGTTTACTCTTTGTGGTGGAGTTGTTTACTCTATATGGTGGAGTTGTTTACTCTGGGCATTTCTGGGTGGTCTTACCCTCTTTGTGGTGAAGTTGTTTACTCATTTTGGTAGAGTTGTTTACTCATTTTGGAAGAGTTGTTTACTCTGTGTGGTGGAGTTGTTTATTCTGTGTGGTGGAGTTGTTTACTCTGGACATGTCTGGATGGTCTTACCCTCTTCGTGGTGGAGTTGTTCACTCATTTTGGTAGAGTTGTTTACTCATTTTGGTAGAGTTGTTTACTCATTTTGGAAGAGATGTTTACTCTGTGTGGTGGAGTTGTTTACTCTGGACATGTCTGGGTGGTCTTACCCTCTTTGTGGTGGAGTTGTTTACTCATTTTGGTAGAGTTGTTTACTCATTTTGGAAGAGTTGTTTACTCTGTGTGGTGGAGTTGTTTACTCTGGACATGTCTGGGTGGTCTTACCCTCTTTGTGGTGGAGTTGTTTACTCATTTTGGAAGAGTTGTTCACTCATTTTGGAAGAGTTGTTTACTCTGTGTGGTGGAGTTGTTTACTCTAGACATGTCTGGGTGGTCTTACCCTCTTTGTGGTGGAGTTGTTTACTCATTTTGGTAGAGTTGTTTACTCAATTTGGTAGAGTTGTTTACTCATTTTGGAAGAGATGTTTACTCATTTTGGTAGAATTGTTTACTCTGTTTGGTGGAGTTGTTTACTCTGTGTGGTGGAGTTGTTTACTCTGGGCATGTCTGGGTGGTCTTACCCTCTTTGTGGTGGGGTTGTTTACTAATTTAGTAGAGTTGTTTACTCATTTTGGTTGAGTTGTTTACTCATTTTTGAAGAGATGTTTGCTCATTTTGGTAGAATTGGTTACTCTGTGTGGTGGAGTTGTTTATTCTGTGTGGTGGAGTTGTTTACTCTGGGCATGTCTGGGTGGTCTTACCCTCTTTGTGGTGGAGTTGTTTACTCATTTAGTAGAGTTGTTTACTCAGTTTGGTAGAGTTGTTTACTCATTTTTGAAGAGATGTCTGTGTGGTGGAGTTGTTTACTCTGGGCATGTCTGGGTGGTCTTACCCTCGTTGTGGTGGAGTTGTTTACCAAAATGAGTAAACAACTCTAGCAAAATGTGTAGAGTTGTTTACTCATTTTGGATGAGTTGAATGTGTGGTGGAGTTGTTTACTCTGTGTAGTGGAGTTGTTTATTCTTTGTGGTGGAGATCTTTAATTTTACTTTTGGCATATCTGTGTGGTCTTACCCTCTTTGTGGTGGAGTTGTTTACTATGTGTGGTGAAGTTGTTTACTCTGTGTGGTGGAGTTGTTTATTCTGTGTGGTTTAGTTGTTTACTCTGGGCATGTCTGGGTGGTCTTACCCTCTTTGTGGTGGAGTTGTTTACTAATTTTGGTAGAGTTGTTTACTAATTTTGGTAGAGTTGTTTACTCATTTTGGAAGAGTTGTTTACTCATTTTGGTGGAGTTGTTTACTCTGGGCGGTGGAGTTGTTTACTCTGGGTGGTGGAGTTGTTTACTCTGTTGTTTACTCTGTGTGGTAGATGTGTGGTGGAGTTGTTTACTCTGTGTGGTGGAGTTGTTTACTCTGTGTGGTAGAGTTGTTTACTCATTTTGGTAGAGTTGTTTACTCTGTGTGGTGGAGTTGTTTACTCTGTATGGTGGAGTTGTTTACTCTGTGTGGTGCAGTTGTTTTCTCTGTGTGGTGGAGTTGTTTACTTTTTGTGAGTGGGGTTGACTTCTTTAATAATGAAAATGGATATGATTATTGACGGCTGCACATTAAACATATTAAATAATGTTTTTTTTCTGAATGAAAACGTTTAAACAAAAGCTGTTCAAATTTAAAATGAAACAAACAGGAAGTACATGTTTCAGTACAGCGGACACTAGATATCTGCTATTCCATAGTTGATAGGACATATGTTCCAAAATCTGTGGCTAGTTATTAGGGATTGAGGAGGTTGAGGGGGGTTATTGCTGTTTTGTTGGCAAGTTGGGAGGGGGCATTTCATGGGTGGATAGTGGGCTGGATCATGAAAGTGACAGGGTGGTCAGTGGGCATGCCTGAGTAACTTCTGGGCATGTCTGGGTGGTCTTACCCTGTTTTTTGTTTGTTTTTATAGAAAACACTATAGAATCTTCTAGAATTGTTTTCACCCATTATATTTAAAACATGTTTCCATTTTAATTTCCATTATGAACAATTAATTTAATCAAAAGCAAAAATAAATTAATGTTCATCAAATAACTATCACCTAGATTACGAGTTGTTTTGAGCGTTATATGGAAAGTAAAGAACACTGCAAAAGTTGCGTTATTTAACCCCCTATAGCGCTGCCATTACAAGTTTAATAAAACCCGGCTTGTGCGGGCGATATGGCTGTGTTGAGCTTCATACCGCACACAAAAGCAGCAGTGTTTTGACATGCTTATGCGCGCTTTCCCCATAGACTTCAATGGGGAGAGCCAGGTAAAAAAATGTCTAACACCTGCGATTGCGGAAACAAAAGCTCTGTAACGCAGCCCCATTGATGTCTATGGGGAAAAAGAAAAGACAGTTTAAACCTAACACCCTAACATAAACTCCACATCTAAACACTCCTAATCTGCCGCCCCCGACATCGCCGACGCCTGCCTACAGTTATTAACCCCTAATCTGCTGCTCCCGATATCGCAGATGCCTAAATAAAGTTTTTAACCCCTAATCTGCCGCTCCCGATATCGCTGCCACTATACTTAAGTTATTAACCCCTATTCCGCCGCACCCCAACTTTGCTGCAACTATATTAAAGTTATTAACCCCTATTCCATCGCTCCCGATATCGCTGCTACCTAAATAAAGCTATTAACCCCTAAACCTCTTGTCTCCCACATCACTACCACTAAATAAACCTATTAAACCCTAAACCACCAGCCCCCCACATCGCAACAACCTAAATTAAACTATTAACTCCTAACCCTAACATAACCCTAACGTAACCCTAACCCTTACACTATATAAACCCCCATTCCCCAAACTACCAAGGACCCAAAACAGGGCCTTTTGTAGGGCATTGCCCTGAGATAAACATCTCTTTATCTCCAAAAAAATACAAACGCCCCCTAACACTATACAAACCCTCACCCCACAAACTACCAAGGGCCCTTAAAAGGGCCTTTTGGGGGGGCCCTTAGAAGGGCCTTTTGTAGGGCATTGCCCTGAGATAAACAGCTCTTTTGCTCCAAAAAAATACAAACACCCCCTAACACTATACAAACCTCCACCCCCAAACTACCAAGGGCCATTAAAAGGGCCTTTTGCAGGGCATTGCCCTAAGTTAAACAGCTCTTTTGCTACAAAAAAACACCCCCCTAAAAATATACATTACACAAAATAAAAAACAAAATTATCCAAAATAAAAAAGAATAACACCTAATCTAACAGCCCTATCAAAATAAAAAAGCCCACCCAAAATAAAAAAAAAACCCTAGCCTACAACAAACTACCATTGGCCCTTAAAAGGGCCTTTTGTGGGTTATTGCCCCAAAGATATCAGCTCTTTTACCTGTAAAAAAAAACACAACAACCCCCCAACAGTAAAACCCACCACCCAACCAAGCCCCCAAAATAAAAAAAAACTAATTCTAAAAAAACCTAAGCTACCCATTGCCCTGAAAAGGGCATTTGTATGGGCATTGCCTTTAAAAGGGCATTTAGCTCTTTTACTGCCCAGACCCTAAACTAAAAAATAAAACCCACCCAATAAACCCTTAGAAAAGCCTAACCCCCTGACGATCCACTTACAGTTTTTGAAGTCCCACTTGAACGATCTTCATTCCGGAGTTGAAGTCCTAATCCAGGCAGCAAGAAGTCTTCATCCAGACGGCCTCTTCAAACTTCATCCCGGCGGCGACGTCCTGATCCAAGCGGATCCAACCAGGTGTCATCTTCTATCTTGATCCCATAGGCGCAGAGCGGGTCCATCCTGAAGACATCCGGCGCGGAGCATCCTCTTCATACGGTCACCGCCGTACACTGAATTTTCAATGCAAGGTACTCGATCCAAGATGGAGTCACTTGCATTCCTATTGGCTGAAAAATTTGAATCAGTTGATAGGAATTAGAGCTGCTAAAATCCTATTGGCTGTTCATATCAGCCAATAGGATTTAAGCAGCTCTTATTCTATTGGATGATGAATCAGCCAATAGAATGAGAGCTGCTTAAATCCTATTGGCTGTTCAAATCAGCCAGTAGGATTTAAGGGGTTTAGGGGTAAATAGTTTAATTTAGTTTATTTCATTGTGGGGGTGCTTGCAGTTTAGGGGTTAATAGGTTTAGTATAGTGGCGGAGGTGTAGGGCTTAATAACTTTAGTATAGTGGAGGCAATGTGGGCGGATGGCAGATTAGGGTTTAATAATATTTAAATAGTGTTTGCGATGTGGGAGGGCGGTGGTTTAGGGATAATAACTTTAGTATAGTGGTGAGGATGTCAGGGAGTGACGGAATAAGGGTTAATATTTTTTTAAAGTGATGGCGATATTGGGAGCGGCAGATTAGGGGTTAAAATATTTAATTTAGTGTTTGTGATGCGGGAGGGCCTCGGTTTAAGGGTTAATAGGTAGTTTATGTGTGTTAGTGTACTTTTAACACTTTAGTTATGAGTTTTATGTTACAGCTTTGTAGCGTAAAACTCATAACTACTGACTTTAGATGGCGCTATGGATCTTATCATTTTAGGCTGTAATGCTCGCTTTTTAGCCAGAACGCAAAACTCGTAATACCGGCGCTATGGGATTCCCATGAAAAAACGTAATTTTTAGAGGTGCGGGACTGACGTTGCGTTACAGGCTAAAAGGCTTGCGGTACAGCTATACCGACAAGACTTGTAATGGTTGCATTAGGGAAAATGATGCTGCTATTTGACTCATAGCGCAGAACTCGTAATCTAGGTGTATATTTTTTCTTTGGCATGAATTCAGATCATTTTAACACCACTGTAATCATACTTAACAACATCTCAAGTACAGAAAAAAGAACTGTAATTTTTTCAATATTGCTGCCTTTAGCACTCTTTGCTGGAATGGAAAATCCTTAAGACACTATCTCTGTGTTCGATATTTGAAAAATAATATCAAATTAAAGCAAGTCAGAAAAGTGAATCTAATCATGGAGTTGTGGCTCCCTAACGTAAGTCCTATAGAACCCCCAATCCTGATTGCAGCGCTTCCAAGCTGGAAAGATTTCAGATGCTCTAAATTTGGAAAATACATTTTTTTGTTTTTCTTGTCCTGTGCTCTGCTCAGCTCCCTGAGGCATTATTGCTTCCAGCACTGATTGTTCCTTCCACTAAAATTGTTTGACTAGACATTTTAGCAATGTGGAAGAACAGCGCAAAAGAGGAGAAAGTTAAAAATAGCTTGGGGGGGGTGTGTGCTAACTTTTTATCCACATTTTACATTTGAGCAGCTGCTAATTATATAGTTTTAAACAATGGGGTCTCTGCTTTGTGTTATCGATTCTGCTGATTATGTTGCAAATAAGGGTCATGATATTATTATAAAATATAATATTTATTGATTTATATTAAAGGGACATGAAAAATAAATTTAACTTCCATGGTACAGATAGAGAGTAGAAGAATAATATTAATTTCTGGTTTACTTTTAATCTGAAATGTACCTGTTTCTTTTAGTCTCTTGGTTGAAACCCCCCGCCCCTTTCCATGAGAGCATATTAAAGTAGCCTCAGGAGTGTGCACATCTGCTGAACTCTATGTGCCTGCAGCAGTGTAGCAATGTTATACAAGTAACTTGTAAAGGGAGAATTATTGTGCAGCAGCTTCAGCCACTCTGTTTGCAAAACTCTATGGTAAACTAAAACAGTAAACATAACAGCTGTATAGCTGGAAGAGCTGCAATTTTTTTAAAATTGGATAAGCAAGTCTGAGCTTTATGTTTGAAGGTGACAGTGGACAACATTCTCCCATTTCACTAGCCTCACCAGCTTCTCCAATTTCACTAATTCCTATGTTGTTCTGCGCATGTAATTTACTAAAGCTCACTCATTTGCCCAGTCCTCAGTGCATTTGTTGCATAGAATAACACAGGAGATGGTGAAGCTGGAGAGTCCAGAGAAATCTCCTAGGCCTAGATTTGGAGTTTGGCGGTAGCCGTGAAAACCAGCGTTAGAAGCTCCTAACGCTGGTTTTAGGCTACCGCCGGTATTTGGTGTCACTCAAAAAAGGGTCTAACGCTCACTTTTTAGCCGCGACTTTTCCATACCGCAGATCCCCTTACGTCAATTGCGTATCCTATTTTTTCAATGGGATCTTTCTAACTCCGGTATTTAGAGTCGTGTCTGAAGTGAGCGTTAGAATTCTAACGACAAAACTCCAGCCGCAGAAAAAAGTCAGTAGTTAAGAGCTTTCTGGGCTAACGCCGGTTTATAAAGCTCTTAACTACTGTGCTCTAAAGTACACTAACACCCATAAACTACCTATGTACCCCTAAACCGAGGTCCCCCCACATCGCCGCCACTCGATTAAAATTTTTTAACCCCTAATCTGCCGACCGCCACCTACGTTATACTTATGTACCCCTAATCTGCTGCCCCTAACACCGCCGACCCCTGTTTTATATTTATTAACCCCTAACCTGCCCCCCACAACGTCGCCGCCAGCTACCTACACCTATTAACACCTAATCTGCCGACAGCAAAGCGCCGCCACCTACATTATAGCTATGTACCCCTAATCTGCTGCCCCTAACACCGCCGACCCCTATATTATATTTATTAACCCCTAATCTGCTGCCCTCAACGTCGCCTCCACCTGCCTACACTTAATAACCCCTAATCTGCCGACTAGACCGCACCGCTATTATAATAAAGTTATTAACCCCTAATCTGCCTCACTAACCCTATAATAAATAGTATTAACCCCTAATCTGCCCTCCCTAACATCGCCGACACCTAACTTCAAACATTAACCCCTAATCTGCCGACCGGAGCTCACCGCTATTCTAATAAATGTATTAACCCCTAAAGCTAAGTCTAACCCTAACACTAACACCCCCCTAAGTTAAAAATAATTTAAATCTAACGAAATTAATTAACTCTTATTAAATAAATTATTCCTATTTAAAGCTAAATACTTACCTGTAAAATAAATCCTAATATAGCTACAATATAAATTATAATTATATTATAGCTATTTTAGGATTTATATTTATTTTACAGGTAACTTTGTATTTATTTTAACCAGGTACAATAGCTATTAAATAGTTAAGAACTATTTAATAGCTACCTAGTTAAAATAATTACAAAATTACCTGTAAAATAAATCCTAACCTAAGTTACAATTAAACCTAACACTACACTATCAATAAATAAATTAAATACAATACCTACAAATAACTACAATGAAATAAACTAACTAAAGTACAAAAAATAAAAAAGAACTAAGTTACAAAAAATAATTTTTTTTTTACAAACATAAGAAAAATATTACAACAATTTTAAACTAATTACACCTACTCTAAGCCCCCTAATAAAATAACAAAGCCCCCCAAAATAAAAAAATGCCCTACCCTATTCTAAATTACTAAAGTTCAAAGCTCTTTTACCTTACCAGCCCTGAACAGGGCCCTTTGCGGGGCATGCCCCAAGAAGTTCAGCTCTTTTGCCTGTAAAAAAAAACATACAATACCCCCGCCCCAACATTACAACCCACCACCCACATACCCCTAATCTAACCCAAACCCCCCTTAAATAAACCTAACACTAAGCCCCTGAAGATCTTCCTACCTTATCTTCACCATACCAGGTTCACCGATCGATCCAGAAGAGCTCCTCCGATGTCCTGATCCAAGCCCAAGCGGGGGGCTGAAGAGGTCCATGATCCGGCTGAAGTCATCATCCAAGCGGGAGCTCAAGAGGTCCATGATCCGAATGAAGTCTTCATCCAAGCGGGAGCTGAAGAGGTCCATGATCCGGATGAAGTCTTCTATCAACGGCATCTTCAATCTTCTTTCTTCGGGAGCCATCATCTTCCATCCGACGCGGAACATCCTCTTCTCCCGGCGCCTACTAGCCGAATGACGGTTCCTTTAAATGACGTCATCCAAGATGGCGTCCCTCGAATTTCGATTGGCTGATAGGATTCTATCAGCCAATCGGAATTAAGGTAGGAATATTCTGATTGGCTGATGGAATCAGCCAATCAGAATCAAGTTCAATCCGATTGGCTGATCCAATCAGCCAATCAGATTGAGCTCACATTCTATTGGCTGTTCTGATCAGCCAATAGAATGCGAGCTCAATCTGATTGGCTGATTGGATCAGCCAATCGGATTGAACTTGATTCTGATTGGCTGATTCCATCAGCCAATCAGAATATTCCTACCTTAATTCTGATTGGCTGATAGAATCCTATCAGCCAATCGGAATTCGATGGACGCCATCTTGGATGACGTCATTTAAAGGAACCGTCATTCGTCGTTCAGTCGTCGGCCAGGATGGATGTTCCGCATCGGAGGTCTTCAGGATGCTGCCGCTCCGCTCCGGATGGATGACGATAGAAGATGCCTCTTGGATGAAGACTTCAATCGGATGGAAGACCTCTTCTGCCCCGCTTGGATGAAGACTTCTACCGGATGGAGGACCTCTTCTTGCTCCGCTTGGATGAAGAATTTGGCTCGGCTGGGTGAAGACGACTCAAGGTAGGGAGATCTTCAGGGGCTTAGTGTTAGGTTTATTTAAGGGGGGTTTGGGTTAGATTAGGGGTATGTGGGTGGTGGGTTGTAATGTTGGGGGGGGGTATTGTATGTTTTTTTTTACAGGCAAAAGAGCTGAACTTCTTGGGGCATGCCCCGCAAAGGGCCCTGTTCAGGGCTGGTAAGGTAAAAGAGCTTTGAACTTTAGTAATTTAGAATAGGGTAGGGCATTTTTTTATTTTGGGGGGCTTTGTTATTTTATTAGGGGGCTTAGAGTAGGTGTAATTAGTTTAAAATTATTGTAATATATTTCTAATGTTTGTAAATATTTTTTTATTTTTTGTAACAGTTCTTTTTTATTTTTTGTACTTTAGTTAGTTTATTTCATTGTATTTATTTGTAGGAATTGTATTTAATTTATTTATTGATAGTGTAGTGTTAGGTTTAATTGTAGATAATTATAGGTATTTTATTTAATTAATTTATTGATAGTGTAGTATTAGGTTTAATTGTAACTTAGGTTAGGATTTATTTTACAGGTAAATTTGTAATTATTTTAACTATTTTAGCTATTAAATAGTTCTTAACTATTTAATAGCTATTGTACCTGGTTAAAATAAATACAAAGTTACCTGTAAAATAAATATAAATCCTAAAATAGCTATAATATAATTATAATTTATATTGTAGCTATATTAGGATTTATTTTACAGGTAAGTATTTAGCTTTAAATAGGAATAATTTATTTAATAAGAGTTAATTAATTTCGTTAGATTTAAATTATATTTAACTTAGGGGGGTGTTAGTGTTAGGGTTAGACTTAGCTTTAGGGGTTAATACATTTATTAGAATAGCGGTGAGCTCCAGTCGGCAGATTAGGGGTTAATAATTGAAGTTAGGTGTCGGCGATGTTAGGGAGGGCAGATTAGGGGTTAATACTATTTATTATAGGGTTAGTGAGGCGGATTAGGGGTTAATAACTTTATAATAATAGCGGTGCGGTCCGGTCGGTAGATTAGGGGTTAATAAGTGTAGGCGACGTTGTGGGGGCAGTAGCGACGGTTTACGGAGCGGCAGATTAGGGGTTAATAATAATATGCAGGGGTCAGCGATAGCGGGGGCGGCAGAATAGGGGTTAATAAGTGTAAGGTTAGGGGTGTTTAGACTCGGGGTACATGTTAGAGTGTTAGGTGCAGACGTAGGAAGTGTTTCCCCATAGGAAACAATGGTGCTGCGTTAGGAGCTGAACGCGGCTTTTTTGCAGGTGTTAGGTTTTTTTTCAGCTCAAACAGCCCCATTGTTTCCTATGGGGGAATCGTGCACAAGCACGTTTTTGAGGCTGGCCGCGTCCATAAGCAACTCTGGTATCGAGAGTTGAAGTTGCGTTAAATATGCTATACGCTCCTTTTTTGGAGCCTAACGCAGCCATTCTGTGGACTCTCAATACCAGAGTTATTTTAAAGGTGCGGCCAGAAAAAAGCCAGCGTTAGCTACGCGGGTCGTTACCGACAAAACTCTAAATCTAGCCGTTAGTGAATTCATTGTCTGTTTTTCAGTGTATTAGTGTGAAAGATAGATAGATTTATAGATAGATAGATAGATAGATAGATAGATAGATAGATAGAGTACCAGTGAATTGTGTCTTGAGCTGTAGACCTAGATATTTTCAGAAATTAGCGATACACCTGCAATGACTGATGCTAATGAAAATTCACATTTTGCTATAACATGATTATAATGATAAATTTCACATAGTTACACTGTTTCACTATCTTTAAAAGAAAACAAAAACAACGAACACTTGTCTTTATAATCCACTCAAACATTTAAAAAAGAGACATTTTCAAGTATATGTATTTATTTACGTAATATCATTTTACCATAATAGCACTTATCAGAAATATAATAAAAAAATGTACAGTTATAATAAATGATACATGTATTTACAAAATATTGCAGTGCGTCTATTATGATTTAAAAAAAAACAAAAAAAAAATTTTGTTTTTCAAGATCTATAGCAATTATTTGCATTTGATTTGCATAGTGCAAATTGTCAGGTTGTAAATAAGAAAGCACAGATTGGTATTATTTCTTTCTTTATGGGGCCTTTTCATTAAGTAAATTAGAATAAAAAGGAACATCCATCATTGACCTTTGGATATATGGCAAAAGATAAAAAAAAAGTTGGCTAAAAAAAAAACAATTCAAGTCAGTTGTTCAGGTAAGTGTCACTAATGTGTCATCATTTTTTAGGATGGTCGTAAGAACTGTTAAATAAAAAGTAAATAGTTAACGGAGGTGTTCCAAATGGAAAGAGTCATTTTATATGTGTAAATCTTGTCTGCTACCTTTACATTCCAGTAAGTTTCAGTTGACATTACTCCCACGGACTCACTGCTATACAGATGTGTGCAGCAGGTTCCAACCATTTACCACACTTCTGATGTAGAAAAAAATATTTGTTTTTGAAAGGGTTAATCTGGTGTTACAAAAGCACGGAACAAGAGTGTCTATGGTAGCAACTGCCATATAACAGCAGTGACAAGCACAACATATTATATTAATGTTAAAAATACATTTAAATTTCCCAATGCAAGTAATGCGCCACATGTCTGTAGCTGCATTAATACATACAGGTTACCATATTTGCAAATAGCGAGATTTTTTTCTTTTCATTATAAACTTGATGTGTAAGCCTGAATATAACTTTCAGACTATTTTTGACATTTTTTTTTTACCAACTATTCATGTGAAGCACTTAATTCTAGTATATCTGGATATCCCAAAGTAGGATTGCTTAACCTATAGGTAAGTCATGTTTCCAGGAAGCAATAAATATGCAGCCAATGAGAAACTTCAACACAATTCATTACTGATGATGCCTGCCGTGCCTTATTGCCGGATCTTTCTTATTGCAGAGTTAATAACATGGGAATAATTTTAAAAAATTCTATCATTTTGTATCAAAATATACTTAAATGTTTATTATGTATATGATTGTAGCACATTTTGTAATATAAAGTATTTAAAAAATCTACTTTTTTGTTTTCCTTTTAGTACAATGATCAGCATTTGTTACACGCCCAAGTATCCAATCTCACATTATAGAAAGCTGCTTTTTGGTAACTACTCTGCCAATCCTGTCTGTGCACAATCTGTGCCTACCTCTGCTTGGAGAAAATGTGAACAAGGTACCAATTTTGGAATCTTTGCAAAGCAGCCTCAGAATACTGTTTATCATTATGTCCCTATAATGTATTCCGGTTTTAATGTTTCATGTGACAAATAGTAATACAATAATATTTGCTTTATTTATGCAACCAACATTTTTAAGGGGCTGTTTCTTGACACTTTGGGGCATATTTATCAAGCTCCGTACAGAGCTTGATGCACCGTGTTTCCGGCAAGCCTTCAGGCTCGCCAGAAACAGAGGTTATGAAGCAGCGGTCTAAAGACCGCTGCTCCATAACCTGTCCGCCTGCTATGAGGTGGCAGACAGAAATCGACAGAAATCAACCCAATCGAATACGATCGGGTTGATTGACACCCCCTGCTAGTGGCCAATTGGCCGCAAATCTGCAGGGGGGCGGCATTGCATCAGCAGTTCACAAGAACTGCTGGTGCAATGATAAATGCCGAGAGCGTATGCTGTCAGCATTTATCGATGTGCAGCGGACATGATCGTATCATGTCCGCTCACACAATCATAAATATGCCCCTATGGGCTCCATGTACTAAGCTGTGAATGCTGCTAAAGAGCCCATGTGGGGCAGGCTCAATCATGCAATGTAAGAAGCAGCTATCACCCAACCACTGCGTCTTACCCTCTCCACCACCTCTGAGTTGGAGGATATACATCACCTGAAAACGTTTGTTTGGGGTGATTGACAGGTGCAGTGCTGCACAAGCTAGTGTTTGTGCAGTAGCACATATGGGAAACGGACGTACAGTGTTTGCTATTATTCGCTGTAATACTAGGTGGACAGGTTCCCTTGTTGGCCTGTGGCTTCGGAAAGGGGTCCCTATACATTCAAACTAAAAATATGTCATATTTAAAATTAAAGATTTTTTTTTACTATTATTTAAAGGTAAATGAAAAATAGGTAAAGTGTGAATTTACATTGTTAAAAAAGTAGTGATGCGTAGTTGTAATTCTGGCTTTCAAAGAAACTCTTGTTTTTAAATACTGTACCCATATATAGTGCTTGCTTATATTTTGGGATTTGGAATAAAGCCCAAATTTTGCAGAACGAAGCTTTGAATGTGCCAAAATTGTTATGCTTTAATCGATTAAAAATTGCAATTTTACTTTTAATATTATATTTACAGTTAATGTTATATTGTTGGGTTTCAGAAAATTTACAAAACATAATTCCTTTGAACCTATGCATTGCTATGCACAATGCCTTCCCCTTTTATCTCATATAGCTATCTTGGTGGCTATTGATGCTTTACAGTTGGCCGGCTCTTAATATATTGTACAGATTGTAGAGGAAGTAAGATTATACCTCAGTTCCAATAAAATAATGGGTTAGAATGGTACTCACGAGCAACCACAGCGATCTACCACCATTGCTGGAATTTTTCCATAGATAATTTGTTCATTTTCATTAAAATATAGCATATTAATTGGGGACATTTTGGTTGGGGTGCAGCATGGACCTGCTGAGCCTCTGGGATTTGTTTGCTGAACAATATGAGTATGTGGGAATTTTTGTAGAAAAACTATCCCACATTCTCCAGAGCAATAATTGGCTTTATAACGCTTTGGTGCAATAATCCAGTCCCATCCAAAAGCTTCAAAATCAACAGTTAGTGGATAACGGCAGCACCGGGATTCTGTAGAATGTTCATCACAGTCAAGGCCAAAATCTCTTCGGGATCTTTTTGGGGTGTCCATCACTTTTACCTCCATAAATGGATTCTGATGGTAGAAAGGGAAAATGCATTATTACTTTTTCTACATTTAATGTGCATAAAATGTAAATCCATTTAGAGGACAGGGAAATCCACAATTTAAATGTTGGTTTTATTTATATAGGTAATGGTATCTTTTTCATGAAAAATAAGTTGGTTTTGCTGTTAATTAAAAGCTTGATTCTCTGTTATCTGAGTGCCCTATAGTTGTTCTAAGTATGTTCTGTTTTATGATCTGTTTTTCATGGATTTGATACTGTTTTATTTCTTAAGCAAAATCACTAAGCATTTAAGATTAAAAAAGAAATGAAAATGCTATCTGCTTAGATTAGATTGTCTAAATCTCATCAGTACTGTGAGGTCCCTCAAATAATTGTAAAAAGGCAAATTTTATCATGAGACCTGTTTATCTTAATGGGACACTAGACTTGAAGGACAGACACATACATTTGTGATTTCTTTCCATGCTAGTGAGTATTTTGATCATCAGGTCCTTAATCCTAGCATTGCTAAGATCAGTTGCAAGTGAAGTGTCCTATTTGAGACAATTTGAGAAAAAGCTATATAGTGCTCTGGTATGATATTGAACAAGAGCTTTCTAAATGAGAGAGAGAGATTGAGGAAGAGAGAGCAGGGAACAGTTATAAGTCCATTAAATGTTAAAGACTATGGGGCTAATTTATTAATGTGCGAGCGGACATGATCCACTGTAACGGATCATGTCTGCCCCACATCGATAAATGCCAACAGCATATGCTGTCGGCATTTATCATTGCACACGCATTTCTAATGAAATGCTTGTGCAATGCCGCCCCCTGCACATTCGCAACCAATCGGCCACTAGCAGGGGGTGTCAATCAACCCGATCGTATTCAATCGGGACGATTACTGAAGGCTCGCACGGAAAAGGCAGCATATGCTGCTTCTTAAACTGGCCCCTCTATCCCAGTATGCATTGTCATATGAACTCACTACTTACCAGTCCATCCTCATTGGAGGCACGGTAGGTGATTGGCAGTTCACGTCCATTTTCATCAGAAGCTTTAATTTCAATGCCTAGATTTGATTCAGGTTGTTTTAACCAGTTTTGCATCACTGTTTTCACATCAATACTTTTCCAAATACCAGAACCTGGGTTCATATCAATTTTTAGAGTTCGGATTCCAATATGCCTTGTGCCATCTTTCAGAGGCTTGATGATTCTGAAGATCTGTAGAACAACGGTCATATGCTTTTGGACTGGCTTCAAATAAATCCAGAGCTGGGCTTTTGCAATTTTATTGTATTGAATTATAGAGCTAAATTTAAAGAAGCAACATTTTGTTTTTTCTGTAGTTGGAATATCGGCTGCAAAAAAGAAAAATAAAATTACTGAAATATATGTATGGAAAGTAATGTTTTTTAAAACGTATGTAATTCTAAAAATCTAGTTATAGTTTAATATAAACCTTTTCATGTGTAAATATATTTGATATATGAATATAAGTTCAACAAATTAAAATAAGGTTATGCTTTTAGTGTCAGTCATATCATTACAGTGAATAGCCCTCAATCTGTCAACTGTCATTATGTTCCTTAAAGGGATACTGAAACCTTGTAATTAAAAGATAATTTGTTTTTGCAGTTGTACAATAAACAACAAATTAGGTGAGTGTGGATTTTTTGAATGCATTAACAACATTGTTTGCTGCAATTGTTTTTTAATACCCAAACTCCACCCTTCACTTGCCTGATTTGGAACAGCCAAGGCTTGCTTTTAGAAAAGACACAGCTAGCCATGGTAATTATTAAACACAGGAGCTGTTTTTTAGTTTCTATCTTGTCACCTCTGCTGAAGCCAATAAGGGGCAGATATTTGGTAGGTGTATGAATAAGATGCCTTTTTGAGCTGAAACGTGTAAGACCTTGTCTCACAACCCTGCTTTTTAATTTGCCATGGCTTTTGGATTTTGTTTGATGATTTGTGCTAATTAAAATGGCCTTTTATCTCCTGTTGGATCTGTGCTCTGCTGTTGTTCTTCAGATATGTGGCAGGGTTATGCTTAAGAAGTCTGACATGTGCACTTTTAGTTCTTTGAACTTGAAAAAACATACTTTTCAGACTTTAAAAAGAGGAAAATAAATAAACTATACTACAAAGATTTTGTACTATGTATAATTAAACATTTTATATTACAATCTCTAGATGTTTACTAGTCATTTACTGTATATAGAGACTGGGGCTAGTGGAAAAAATCTACATAAAAAATGGGTGAAATTAATAATAAAAGTATATTATGATTTGTTTAACTATACATAATTAAGCATTTAACAGGGTTTAAATTTTGAACTTAATGTCTATATTTTTGTAGTTAATAAAGAAGCTTTTTTATTATTATTATTATTATTATTATTTTTGTTCAGCAGCATTAACGTATTAAAGTTTGTGCTGTAATACGGACCATGCTGTATCATGACCATTAGAGGCATGTGGCCCTATTTATAACTTAAGGGCTCCAACCCAGATGCATTCAGGTATCGATTCCCTTTAGGAAATCAGGCTAAATAAAATTGTACATCTATTCTTTGCCAATCATAATACAATCCTTGTAAACCTTAGCAATTTCATATGTGTAAATAAATATAGATATACGTTTAAACTACTGTATTGGCCACTTCTCTAGCTTACGTTTTTATATTTACCCTACATAAAAAATACTAAAGCTGTATAAGAACTGCTGATTTGCTTAATGGAAACAGAATTCCATCAGCAATAGTTTTACTTACGATTTAGATTATTAGTCCCCATTGTATACATTCCCTTTTTTTAGCATAAAATACAGTTTTTCCCTGTAAAAAGAGTGTGCCCATAACAATGTTTTCCACTGTCCAGTCCCCTCATGGTAATCATCTGGGCTAAACCATATACTGAAAAACCCCATTACCCCCTACTTTGTCAGTGCATTAAGATGCTTTATTTTAATTCTTTAATAACATCTATGAATTTGCACAGAGCTAAAGAAGCTATAAAAAAAACTACATTGACAATAATAATGTTATCTATCATGTTAAATTATAATATTATAAATGAATAGGTATGTGTAGATATTTTTAGTTACACATCCCAGCTTGGTAGATATTGTAATATATAAATCTCTTTAAATAAGCATCTGTAGTGGAATTAATTGGCAATAATGTATAATAAAGTACACAAATGATGAAACTTGTTTTATCTACTAAAACTCTTTGGCTACGACAATTGCTGTACTTTATTTATCAAGTTAAACAATTAAAATACATTGAGATGTTCAGTCTGGTTTTCTGAATAGCTACTTCTGCAATAACATATTTTAATGACTTCACTTTGTGTTTAATACGTAACCAATGCTAATAAATATCACATCTAGTAGTTAAGATGATGAACGTTGTAGTTATATTCGGTGCGTCTCAATGTCCAGCTCCAACCCTAAAGGCTGTATATGGAGCTGTATTTAAGTATCCCTCTGATTGACATGTTCTCATGCAGAGACATCCTTAAATATTGCACTGTTTTGGGCCCGTCGGACATTAATTGTATAGAAATACATAGCATTAGAGTTGCTAATGACAGTGTTATGCTGATTTAACAACCTATGCGGTAGATCACAATTCCTTAGCAAAACGTATCTTATGGTTTTCTACAGAAAAACACCATTAAGGTTTTTTTTGTAAATAAATCATTTGATAAGTTTTTCTAAAGGATTGGAATTAACCCCCATATTATCACAAGGTATTAACAATCATAGTTTGAAAAATGTCACCTTAGTGAGTTGATATAATGGCTAACAACAACAAAAATAGCATATCCAGGTGTAACATGGGTCCTTGAAACATAAGCAGAATAATGAATGGGCATGTGAAGACTCCCTCACTGTTATTAGGCAATAGGCATCACATGTATTGTTCTAGGTCATCTATAATACTTGCAGTTTCAGAGAACATATATATATATAATTAGGTCTGACTGGTAAAACATTCCTTGTATTATTTTCATGTTTTAATGAATTATGTGCAAAATATTCTACAAAATGTAGAATATCAATACTGCCATTAACCTTTGTTTTAGAAGTCATAATAATAATAATATAATTAATAATAACCATTGTAAAGCTAAATATGTAATCTGACAAACCACATTTTAAATGATTAACTCATTGGAGCACAAATCAATGTAACATGCAGGGTACATTTTACACTCACAATCATAAACTATTGCTCTAAGCCATTTTCATGTGCAAAGCTTATGATTACAGCATGCTTTCAGCGGCATGTGTGTGCATTCCTGTAACTCTCTAGCCATTACATAACAGGCACAATGCAGATGCTGCAGGTCACAGTGATTTCTATGGAAAGAAATCAATTAAGAATCGCACTTTAAACACCTGAACTTTGCCAAATTGTACTCAGTAAGCTAAAAAGAGGCCTAAAGTTATTAGTATAGATAACTAGTGAGAGAAAAGGAGAGAAGTTACTGGAATAGTTAATATTAATGCAAAGAATACAAGAGGATGTTGATCTTCTGTTATTAATTAGTATTTCTTGGACTTTGTTTAATTATGGATTCATGGACCAATACCACATTCCCATGTAATGTAATGCAATTCTCTCAGTCTAAGAAACATATAATCAGCTGCTGTTGCTGTCTAAAAATAGCATACAATATTAATATACCATATCGGATGCTGCCTTGTAAAGACTTTCCTTAACCTCTTGAGTGCACTATGAATGCACATATTTTAAACTGAGCGTTTTTATGACCTACAAAGGAACGTGTGTATTTTGTTCGTACCTTGAACAGTTGGCTGTTATCCAGGGTGGGTGATGTTTGATATTTTATTTGTTGAATTGTAAAAATACATGACATCCATTTCATTCCATTCTTTTTAAATAAAAGTATTTTATGAACACACTTAAGCCTACAAGGTATACATTTCCCTGGTGTTAAGAAGGGGGATATAGCATTTCATTGAAAGGGTTAAACTTATCATTTTTCATTGAGAGTAAATCTCTTAGAACCAGATTAAGCCTCTAGGTCTACAGCGTGACCGTAAAGAAAAATACACTGCATTTCCAACACACTTGCACAGTAGCCAACAGCTTGCTGGTTAACAAAAAAAAAATCTGTCTAATGAATGAAGGAGCCTGAGAGTTGCTTTACGAAGTTGCTGGCATGCTTTACTTACGTTCTGTAGGCATTGTGATGATTGTTTCAGTGGTAGCGTGGTAATCATCTTCTTCCATAGAGCCTTCACTGCTGTCATCCCTTTGGACATCATATTGGTCAATCAGTTCTTGCAATGGTGGAGCCTTAGGCAAAAGATGTTTTATAGCATCCTTACTAATATTAGGTGCCTGCTCCAGTCGAAGTTTGCTAAGGATCTGAATTTTAATAGCTTCTAATCTGGAATTCTTGCTGTTCTGTCTCCAGGTACATGAACTGCACAAGGTACTTTTATCCGATGCTTGATTGCTGTCGTTCAGATCCACTGGACTAAATACTACAAGTAAAGCCAGGTAAATATAACTACACACATGTATCTTTATCATGTTCTCATAAAGTCAAATATGTTTCTTGATTTTCTTTGGCTTTATTTGATATAGATCTACTTTTTTAAGTTGATAAATTGTGTAGCCAACTGACCCTGATGAAAATATCAATTCCTGAAGAGAAGGACCTGGAATGACAAATCATGCATATTCCATGTGTGCTTTTATACTTCAACTTAAGTTACGCTTGTGTCACCAGAGCTTGTGATTGGCTGCCTCACACACAATGAGTCTAACTGGCAGAAGTTAAACTGTTCTTGTAACCAGAAGGGCAGTTTATTACAGCCAAGAGAGAGTTCAGCTTCCTAAATACTTAAAAGTGCATCTTTTCATGACAGTTATTAGATTCTCATCTATAACATACATAATAGGCATGATTCAAAATTAATCAGTAAATTATATGGTTTTCCAACAGCATGAACTCTGTGTTATAAATCACCAAAAAGCTTCTCAGTACAATGTTTTAATGTATGTTTTACTAAATTGCCATTTAAATATAAACCCCTATTGACAAGTATTTTTAGGAACATTTTGCTTGTTTTTTGTATTGTTATATGATGGTTAAATGTTAGTGGGCATCATTTATATTTATTATTCTGCATTTACCATTTTTAAGGAAAACATGCAATAAAAGGAATATTAAAATGGAACTTGGTATAATACTGGTTTGTTTAGAAGAGTAGTACAGGGCACACTTCATGTGGTCATTTCTATTTAGTAAGCATCTTGTAAGTTACTGAGTATAACATGTGATATGACTAAACAATGCCTAGTGCTTACCATCATTGCCCACAATGGTTTTAAGCTCTTGTGTGTACAGGTAGAGTGGTTGACGTCAGTAAATACACTAAGAGTCTAGTATGATTCCTATGTTTGTGTCTTTTCTACTTTTTCAAGGAGTTGAATGAATAACTTTTTCTTTGATAATATTGTATTTTACACACATTCATAAACAACCTTTATAAATTACTGCACAATGTTCCTGAAAGTAGAGTTCATTTTGCAATTATTCCTCAAAATAAAACTCTAAGGGATAGATTACAAGTGGAGCGCAATATTTCAAGCGAGATATTTGCGCTCCACTCAGTAATACCAGCGCATGTAAATGTGCACTTGTATTACAAGTGAGGCGCAATGCGAACACGACCTCACATTCACATTGCCCGGAAGCCTTGAGCTCATGAGAGGCTCCAATCCTAGCGCAGTACAGGGGGCAAATTGGGCAGCAATAAATAATATGTACGTATATAAGCATACATATATATTTAGAGTGAAAACTCAGTCCCATTCACCTCTATGTAAAGGCACTTTAGTGCATTTTTTTTTTAACACTCCACATGCCCTCACTTTAACCCTATATAACTGCTTTGTGCATTTTTTTTTAATTATGTAAATGCACTGTAATTGGAGGGCAATTGGGGCATATTTTAACTTTTAACCAGAAGTCTAACCTCTGGTTAATTGCGCTTAGTGCAAAGTGAAACCGCAAGCTTGCAGGAGCATTAACCAGCCACTTGTAATGGTTATTTAACGTGCACCCGTAAATTTCCCCCTTTACTGGCGCACGTTAAGGTAGTGCTCTACTCATAATCCGGCCCTAAATGTTTTCCTCTATGGATGAGAAGCAATAATCTAAGTCTAGATGGTGTATTAATAACTTATAGTTTAGTATTGAAAGTCTCATTATATTTCTAGTTGTTCACTGTCTTGGGCACTGAGTTACACTGCAACTTCACACTTGTATGAGCATTAGGGTCATTTTTATTTCAAATGAAAGGCTTATATACAGTTTTATTATTTTTTTGCAGATGCATTTTTTTTAAAGCAACTGTTACAGAACTTACTACAAATTCAAAATGTTATTATTTGCTATTCAATATTTTCTGGGAATCCTTTTCGGGCAAAAAAAAAGTAAAAGTAAAAGTAAAAAGTAATACTGCATAACTAAAGTTTGTTTCTTCTTTAAAGTTCATTTGTCAAACACCGAATATTTAACTTTCTTTGCTGAATAAGGGCCTATAATAATTTAGCAATCAGACTTATTGAGAACTGATGGATGTTACAGCCATCTCAGCATATATAATATGTATATTTCCAGCATACTCACTATTAAATGATCAATGATGTACAGTATATACACACCAGTTTCTGGTTCTGTAGATGATTGGCATTTTGTAGATAAATCTGGTTCCAGGGACAATACTATTGACCTCTCTATTTTTATATTCTTTGGTCCATGATAATTCCATCATGATGACATATGTAAGAATAGGATTACATAATACCTTGAGATATAGTCCTCAAGTTTATCAAACATCGGGATAGCACAATTTTAGAGCTCTGGTTAACTGTTACACTCAAATAAAAAGTTGCACAAAATACATAAAAAATACGTTTAAAAGTACTTTTGTACTAATAATAACACTATTTAATACAAATTATATAATTATATAAAAAATTATATAATTATAAAAAAGGGCTGCAAAGGGCAAACAAAGAGATACATAGAGGCCAATTTATCAAAGGTCTTGCGGACCTGATCCGACAGTGCGGATCTGGTCCGCAAGACCTCGCTGAATGCGGAGAGCAATACGCTCTCGGTATTCAGCATTGCACCAGCAGTTCACAAGAGCTGCTGGTGCAACGCCGCCCCCTGCAGACTCACGGCCAATCGACCGCCAGCAGGGAGGTGTCAATTAACCCGATTGTACTCAATCAGGTTGAATTGCAGCGATTACTGCCCGCCTCATCAGAGTAGGCGGACAGGGTTATGGAGCAGCGGTCTTTAGACCGCTGCTTCATAACTGCTGTTTCTGGTGAGTCTGAAGACTCTATATAAACTAAAATTTGAACTGGCACTACAATATGAGTGTGGTAAGAAAAAGAACCCTTGCAATAGTTCCGGTTCTATCCCTTTAAATAACAATGTTAAGAAAAATGGAGAAATAGTAAAGTTAAGGGATTTGTATAGCACTCATTCTTACTCAGCAGTGTAAGGAAATATAAAATCAATTATACTTTATTCTTAATTATTAAAAACGGGATACATACCCCTATTATATCCAATAACTACCCACCACAAACTGTGAGGCTCTAAGAAAAACGTCCGTCACTTCTCTGTTTCCTGGCCGATAACAGGAAACATCGGCATCAGGTGGCTGAAGTAACAGGACGGATCAAAGAAGCCTGTAAAAACAAACGCGTTTCGGCTATAGAATAGCCTTTCTCAATGTTTCACAAATTATTTTTTTTTAATTATTTTTGATAGTGGTATAAGTGTAACTGTACTTTGCAAGGTATTTTTTATGTGTTTTGTGACACTTTTTAGTTTCACAAAACAGTTAACCACAGCTCTGAGATTGCGGTAATAATTTTAGTGTAAACGTGATTGCGATCACGATTGCGCTCAACTTATAATATGTAATCTGTGTGCATATGACAGCGAAAACACTTGCGCAAACATTTGTGCGCCACTTGTAATCTAGCCCATAGTTTGATGCTTAACCAGCAATCACACTTATATATTATCAATATATAGCCAGTTATTCCTATCTTTTCAAAGAGTAAATATATAAGGAGTCATTGCATATACTAAGGGAATGTATATATGCTGTAATTATGCAAAAAATGACCATATATATAACATATAAAAATTCATGCATAAATATACTCAGACATAGGGTTGACACAGTTGTAAAACTGGAAATATATAAAGCGACACATACATTTTAATCAGTAATACTTTTTTTTCCCCCTCAAAATTATTACTGGGGACAGTAAAAATTTAAATGAAAAAAATATTTTGTCACTCTCTCACTATCCAGAGGCAACCAAACTCCCACTCCAGCTTATACACACACATTTATGCTTTTTTCCCTTCCCACATTAATCTAACATCATATTTATAGAAATAGAAAGGTTCCAGTCCCCCTAGTGATGTTTTTAAGAGTACTAGGCACCCCCATGTATTGCTGTAGCACCCTCAAACCTCAGAGGTACTAGCTGCAAGGTAGTGCATTTTTTACAGAGCTCTAATAAAAAAAAAGCTTCCAATAAATAGTAGAAAATAAAAAAAACAAGTGGAAAAAACAAGTTAAATACGGTATCTAACTATAAACATTTTATAATTCTTAAAACTTTTAGAACATTATCATACCTGCTTTAGTCCCCCTCCAACTAAAAGAGAATTGTGACTCATGTCCATCCAAAGAATCCCAGTGAAGGCGCCAAAAAGTCCTCAAGTGTCACAGTACAAACTAGAACACAAGAGGCAAAAGTAATAAATACATGTACAACTACATAGGCCTGGATTACAAGTAGAGTGCAAAAATATTAGCACTTTTGTGAGCTAACACTGCTCAAATTAAAGGGACAGTCTACTCCATAATTTTTGTTTAAAAAGATAGATAATCCCTTTATTACCCATCCCCCAGTTTTGCATAACTAATACTGTTATATTAATACACTTTTTACCTCTGTGATTGACTACACTGCCCCTTAAAAGTAATGGCATTCTTATTCTTGCGCTCATATTACAAGTTCATAAAGGTAGCACTCACTTTTGTTTGCTTGAGCATTAACCTGAATGTGCGTTAAGAAATGGTTGATATACCTTTGAAGAAAAAGAAAATGTTATATCTATTATGATATGTAATATAAAATCTGCCCCATCTAAGTTTACTCTCCCTTACATAACTCCCTGGTAACCTTTTCATTCCGCTTCTCCCTCACATACAACGACCTCCTCATCTTCCCACCTTACACACAATCTCCTTATTTCCCCCACACTTTTCTTTACCTATCACTCCCTCTAAGTCATCTTCTCAGCAACCTTTACCTCACACCCTGCTCATCCTCTCAATCCAACTAACGATCACAAACCAGCTTCTGTTCTTCCTTAAACACAGCTGCCTCCTTAATCTCTCTTCCCACCTCCCTGATATCCCTACTCAGCCTCTCACACAGCTTCCTATTTACCCTATCCTCCTCACACCCTGTCTGTTACACACAGCCTCCTCCTTATCCTCTCACCCCTTCTTTTTTACACACAATCAGTGGTCAAGTCCTACAAAAAAAAAGTGTGGGAACTCACCAAGACTTCCCTCCCCCCATACAAATAATATTGTTTTATACACACACACACACTGTATTTATATGTATATAATCTATACACTTTGGTCAATGAAAGCAAATTAAAACCAATGAAGGGTTGAATGGTTGCCTTTGGGCCTGAGACGCATCCTCTGTCACAGAGTCTCACCCATTTAAGTTGCAATAGTCCTCTTTCTGCTGAGGGGAACTAAATTACTCCAAACAAGTCATACAGAAATGTAAGCACCATGTGTTCCACACATTGCAGGGTGATCACACAGCAGGACCACTGACAGGCTCGCAATTAGTGTATTGTAGGATGTGCTACTGCCCATTACTAGAGGATCTCACTATTCCTCTAATCAGACTGTGCTCCAGCTACTCCCACCAGCAGCAGCAGTGTTTATTGAACCAGTTCTGTTATCTGTCCAGGGGGAACTTAGTTCCCATGTCTTCCCGCTTGACTTAACCCCTGCACACAATCCTGCTTATCCTCTTAGCTCACTGTCCCTGACAGCCATTGCTCATCCTCTCAGCCCTTTTTTTCTTTGTACACAGTCTCCTCATCCCCTCTCTCTCACATATAAGCTCTGCTCACCCTACAACATCACACTAACACAGGTCTCTAGTGGCATCACCTGTATTTTTGCAAACGTTATTTCTGTAATATATATATATATATACAGTATATATATATATATATACATACACACATAAATATAATTTTTTACTAGTGATGTTAATTATGATGTCACCAATATCATATGTAAATACAACAGCGATGTCACTGATGTCATGCAAAGCTCCCAACAGAGACGACATCAGAACCTAAGCGCAGCAAAGGGGGTACGTAGTGCAGCAAAGGCAGCAATTTTAAATATATATATATATATAGATATATATGCTTATATACATAAACATTTATTTATATACATAGACTACATTGTAAAGGCACTTTACCTCACCCACTCACTTTAGCCCCAAAATACCGCCTAGTGCAGTTATTTTATTAAAAAATATGCTGCTATCTTTATTTTTTCATGAAATACACTAGACCAGTGCTTTCCAAACTGTGTGTCGTGACACATTAGAGTGTCGGCAGCAGTGTGTAAGTGTGTCCCTGCTTCAGCACAAATTTTTTTTAATTTAAATTTTATTTTCTTTTTTTCTGACTTTCCGCCTGCTTGCTACGCATATCACATGGTTGACTTGTGATTGATACCTAGTGGGTTACAGATCATCTTAACCTATTGGCGCAGCTCAGTGGGAACTGAAACTATTCCCATTGGCGGCTTTGGAGGCACATTGGCTCCTGACTGCACTCAATCGGCTCGTGACTGCATGTGTAATCAGTGAGTGGGATAGCAGTGTGTTTGGAGTGTGGGCAGTAGTCATTGCAACTCGCAGAGCTCTGAGGGTGGCAGCTTAAATGCTGAGCTGAAGTCAGAAGTCAAAGTATGTTTTTTTTTCTGCAGCTAGCTCCCAGTAGAGCATTGCTACTCCTACTCTTGGTATTTGGATAGGAAGTGGAAGCTTAAAAATGATTGATGATGAAATGCGAGTGTCTTTATCTAATATTCTACCAAATATTCAGAAACTGTGTTCATCCCATCAACCTCATACATCCCATTAAAATAGTAAGTAGCTATTGGTGGTATTAAACTTTGTTTTAATTCTTGCACATACTTACATACTGTTACTTGCAAATACATTTAGTTATTATATAATTTATGTATTTGTCCGTATCTCTTAAAACAAGTTAGTTTAACCTCCTGTTTGCTAGTACAATTGAATTACTGTGTCTCAAAATTATGTAGGTTTAAAAAGTGTGTCACCAACATGAAAAGTTTGGAAATCTCTGCACTAGACAGTATTTTGGGGGCATTTGGGGCATATTTATAAAATTAACCAGACATCTAATCTCTGGTTAATTATATAAGCACTTATTGCTACCATGGTAGCAATAACCAGCCACTTGTAATGGCTGATTAATTATTGCGAGCCCACAAACGGGCAAATTTTACCATTTGCATTTGCACAATAATTTACTGCTCTACTTGTAATCTAGCCCTCAATATATTCTCTAAACATTTTACATCTGCAGGTCTCACTGATTTAAAGGGACAGTAAATATCTAGTTATTACAAGACATTTCTGTTGTGTTGCTATAGAATAACATATCTGCTAACATCCTTTTTTCTCCAGTTAGTTTTCAAAAGTAAAACTCAACCCATTTGACTTATTTGGAGCAGCCAATCTGGGCTTTAGTCCATATAAAACAAGCCTAACCATAGCGATAAAGTTAGTATAAATTGTCTGATAAAGTTCCTACGATTGGAGGAAGCCGGATTTGATATTGATCTGCAAAATACAGGAGAAGCGGGCGGAGGATTGGTGCATGTTTGTAAAGTTTGGAAATCTGCAGGCTTGTTAACCTGTCTCTCTATGTAGAAAAAATAAGGAGCGCCTAAGACATAAGGCAAAGGTGAGAAAAATGGCTATGAATAGTTTACACTTAAAAACTATTACATTTATTGAGACATACATATTATCATGAATCCATGTTACAAAACATATTTAAAAAGATCATTAAAAATATATATGTAGTGGACAGAATAAGAACAAGAACAAATAAAACCCTGATAGAGGAGATCATTAACTATCCTGCTATTTAGACTTTTCACATTAACCACATTGTTTTGGACTTATCACTTATACTAGTGGAATCCTCTATCAGGATTTTATTTTTTTCTTGTTCTTATTCTGTCCAATACATATATATTTTTAATGATCTTTTTTAATATGTTTTGTAACATGGATCCATGATAATATGTACTGTATGTCTTTGAATAAATGTAATAGTTTTCAAGTGTAACCTATTCATAGCCATTTTTCTCACCTTTGCCTTATTTCTTAGGTGCTCCTTGTTTTATCTACATATATTGTCCTTTTTTAGGGTTAGCTAGGTACCCTTTATCAAGGAGCTATAAGGTTTAATTATATGCCAAGCGCTGGGAGTATACTATTAACCTGTCTCTCTACACAGCTTTTGCAAAATAAGATTCACAGATCATAAAGACAACGAAAAGAACATTGTGGAAACTTGTTTTCATTCATGAGAAGAACGATCTACACAGATCAGTGAAAAGGTATCTTACATACAGATAACCCTTATCTAGGCACAGAAGCCAGTCAGAACCGGCATAATAGGCCGGAACCACAGATAGTGGCATTTGTTATACCAGCTACATTTCATCCATTAGCAATTGGAAGAAGCTACAAAGTTTTCAGAGCTCTCAGATGCATCACATTATCTATAGTCAGTAAGACGGTTTTTTCCCCCTTATTCCATCAGTCACATAATAAGCTGTTAAACATCTTTGGAAATCTCCTTACACGGTAAGACCGTTACAGATATTTTATAACTACAGGATTGAATATCCTATTTCAAACTGTTACATTGACTCTCTTTTTTAACGTAACATTTCACTTCTTTCTTTTTTTTATAATTTTTTTATTGAGGCAAAAAATAGCTTATACAAACAGTCATTTCATAGAGAATACAGATCGACATACAACAAACTAACATGGCATGGCATTACAGGCACCTCATCTTTTGTTATTGTAGCTTTACAGTGCCCTCCAAGCGAACAGGTCCACTCAAGGGACCGGCGACTATGACGAACCACTGAGGACACACTAAGAAAACTAATAGAAGAAAGTCCAGTGTTAATGCTTATGGCTTATCAGTAAACTTTAGGTTCTGCATACAGTATAAAACAATACGAATACATAATGACATCTAAATTATTCTCAGCTAATGGCAATTAACATCAGTCATATTAAACTAGTGAAAAAGAAGTTGCGCCAGAGCAGTCCTCAGTTGCTGTTGTGACATAACTAGATATTAACCCTGAGCATTTGCATTGATATAAGCATTATTAAAACTATTAGCCTAGACAGTCTTCTAAGAGTCAGGCAGCTTAAACATAGTACATTTCTTATAGTAGGGTCCGAAGAGTCTAATTACAGGAATATGGGGAAAACTTAGTCACGGCTCTTCAAACTGAGCAGAGACTACATTACTCTGATAAAAGGGAATGCGGGGGAAGAAGCAATAAGCCTCTACCGCATAAAAATGATGGGGGGGACGGGACCTGAATGACGATACTAACTTAACAGCCAGAACAAGGGAACGTAGTGATGGCAATAATTTTCATCCGAACTGCTATAAACATAGGAATGACACTAACAGTGTATGACAAAGTATATCAGTAATCAAAAGAGAGCCACATACAGTGTAAAGTGTAGACAGCAGTAGCTCCCACATTTAAAATTCCTTCCCATCGTCTTTTCAGCATAAATAGGGCATTTACAGTACTGATAAGGAAGAACATAGGCTAATATGTTCGTGTACACTGAAGGTTGGTCCCACTCATTTGCAGGCATAAAATTTAAGCTTAATACCAATTGCCTAGTTTAATGGCTGTAATATGCAGAAGAGCTGGAGTCGTGAAAATGGATCAGCCAAATACCAGCTTAAATGGATATGGACACTGTAGTTAGAGTAATATACAACTGATGTACAAATATGTAATTGCTGGTTCCTGAACTGGGAAGGCATAACATTTATAGCATAGGGCTCAGATGCAGTGGTACTAGTTGAGGTAGACTCACAGCTATGTGCAGAGGGTTATCCTAAACTGAACTATCCACCCTATAAGCACCTCACCCTGTTGTGAACTTGTATATCACCAGGACGTAGTATATAAAGGAGGAAAGGAAAGAGAGTGCTCCAGACAATGTTACACAATGCAAACTCACATCCTGACCAGTAATGATGCTTTCAAGCTTTGACATATTTATAATAGAAGTTATCCACTCATGCAAGAACAGGCAATTGCCGCTAGGGAAGGGCCATGAGACATACCTATACACATAGCAACATAGAACTTATAACATAACATATAGCATATGGCAACGTGATAAAAATAAAACATAAAATACTTTGGAGAGCCAACAAAGAAACATAGCTGTAATTAGTTAACCAAGCACTCTACCCAAAAATTATTATGGATAAGTCCCACAGTTCTGCACATGGGTCCAGTCACAAAATCCACCTATTCTCCGATAACGATCTTCATAAGTGCAGACTTTGTAGCTACAGTTATAGGGATATTATTGAATAAATCCGTGAGCTGAACTTTAAGTGAGTGCCTAGCAACCACCACCACAACAAGAATGTCATCCGACTCCAGCCTTTATATTTGCCTCAGGGGGCCAGAGACCCTCACACTGCAGGGTTATCGTGAGGGAGGTAAGAACCATAGGCAAAATCCCAGTGCAGCATCTCACTAGGCCCCAGACTATGGGAGTCACCAAGGCAGTGTTACGATAGGAGGCCGCCAGTGATCCACGTATATCAGCAGGAGCACCCTCACGAAAACCGGCCACACTCCCACCTGCGCTCAGCCCCGTGGCAGAGGTCAAGAAACACCTCCAGGTGCAGCCATCAGCATGACTCACCAACTGGCCTCCAGCGGAGGGAATCCTCCCGATCTCACAATCATCTCTCCCAGGGTTCAGCACATTGCGGTGCAGCTGGACCGACACTTCACAGATCTCGACAAGACCTCCCACACCTCCATCTTGTAGTCGCGCCACCTCAGGTTGGTCAGACACGATGGAAAGGTCATCATCATTTATCTTATCAGCTAGTATGCGGTTCCCTGGTAGATGTGTTGCTTCAATCTTTGTGAGCAAGTCATCAAATCTAGTTAGGATCCGTTTCTCATATTCGGCAAATAGGGTCTGTAGCGTGGTGCAGATGGCTTCCCACATAGTCTAAGGAAGGTTTGCGGCCTGCTGCAACTCAGAAACAGCGATATATCAGTGCAGTTGCCTTCTTCGCTCAGCCAGGTGTTTTACAATGTCCCCTCTGAGGTTCTTAACATTAGTTGAATAGTCAAATGTTGTTCCATGGAGGAAAAACTGGATACAATTAAAGTAGATTCAGGAGCCTCTTAGATACACGTCTTATTGCTCTGGCTGCTGGCTCCACCCCAACATTTCACTTTTGCTACATCAAGAGGATATTATATGAATATTATACAAATATTATACATATATATATATATATATATATATATATATATTGTGTTTTCTAGAGATTTTAATTAAAACATTTTGAGAACCCCTCACAGAAGGATTAACTTATTGTATTAATTAATTACCATTCATAGACATATTTTACATGACATTCATAGCCATATACTGACACTGGTGTCCTGTTTTATTGTTTTTTAATATACTGTATCTGAACTATTGTTTGCATAATAAATATATATTTTTGGAAACCTAATTTCTTTCTTTATCCATCTTTTAGCGCTACCCAATTTTTCTCTTTTTTGTTTTTTTCATCTAAATTTACACTATTTTAGGAGTATAGCGTTGTTTTTTTTGGGGTTTTCAGCAGCTTACAGGTGTAAATAATTTATACCTTTTATTTATATTTTTATGAAAATACATTCAGCCATGTTGGCTGTAGAACACAAATCCCAGTTATAAATCAATGACATTTTTCTTAAAAAAAACAGCGTTTTTTTCTATATTCAATCATTTTAAAACGGCTTGACCAATTTAATTTTAATTTGGAAGTTTTGTAGTCACTGGTAACTGGTTTTAGATACAAAACTACAATATTTCAGCCCAATTAATTTTTTTGCTTCAAAGTTTTGCCTACCTATATATATTAAATATTAGACATGTGCAATTTGTTTTGGCTGAATTTCGTTTTCGGACAAATTTTGGCTGATTCAGATGAATCCGAATTTCTGAATCGGCACCAT
This sequence comes from Bombina bombina, assembly GCF_027579735.1. NCBI lineage: Eukaryota > Metazoa > Chordata > Amphibia > Anura > Bombinatoridae > Bombina > Bombina bombina. The sequence continues at coordinate 515,787,874 of NC_069499.1, read as the reverse complement.
AACTAAAATCCTGAAAAATTCCGAAAACAAATAAATCAGTTTCTGAATTTTCAGATCCATTCTTATTCATTCTAACTAATCTATTCTAAATTGCTGTCTCCCCACTTTGCTAACACTAAATAAAACACTAACTAAACCTATTAACCCCTAAAATGCTGTCCCCCCCACATCGCCAACACTAACTAAACCTATTAACCTCTAAACCGCTGCCCCCACACATCGCCAACACTAAATAAACCTATTAACATCTAATCTGCCTTCACCCCACATCGCCAACACTAAATAAAGCTATTAACTCCTAAACCGTCATCTCCCCACATCGCCAACACTAAATAAACCTATTAACTCCTAAACCACCATCCCCCCACATTGCGACTCCCTATATAAAACTATTAACCCCTAAACCGCCTTCCCCGCACATCGCAAACACTAAATAAAATTATTAACTGCCTAAAATTACTATTTACCCCTAAACCTAACACCCCTTACGTTAACATAATTAAAATAGACCTAAATTAAAGTTACATTACTAACTACCTAGTTAAAATAAATACAAACTTACCTGTGAAATAAAAATAAAACCTAAGCTAGTTACAATATTACTATTTACTAACTTCCTAGTTAAAATAAATACAAACTTGCCTGTGAAATAAAAATAAAACCTAAGCTTGAGATAAAAATTTAAACCAAACATTATTTGTTTAAAAAAAATACAAAAATAAAAAAACCTAACATTACTAAAAATAATAAAACCTAACATTACAAAAAAATTAAAAACTACAATTTCAAAAAATAATAAACACTAAAATTACAACAACAAAAACTACCATTACAAAAAATGTTTGAAAAAAATAAAAAATTATTCCTATTCTAGTACCCCAGTTTAAAAAAATATTATTCAAAATAAAAAAACACTAATCTATAATAAATCTAAGAAAAACTAATCTACCCAAAAGGGCATTTGTATGGGCATTACCCTTCAAAGGACATTCAGCTCCTTTTCAGCCCATTAAAAATTAAAACAATCCCTAATGCGCAGAGGCGGAGATCCATCGGTCCAACGTGGAGGTCCTCTTCATGCGATTGTCCACCGCTGTCAGGGTGCCAGGCATCAGACCGAGACGAGAAGTGCAAAAATAACCACACCTTTAATAAAAAATAATAAAAAGTCCACAAGTCAAATAACAAGCCAGGAGTCAAAACCAGAGCTGGTAGTCAGACGAGCCAAATCAGGAGCCAAAGCGAATAGTCAGACGAGCTGGAATCAGGAACAAGAAAAACAGCAGAGTCAGGAACAAGCCAGGGATCAGGAACCAGGAAGCACATCAGGCAGCCAGGTAATACACAGGAACTCTCACAAACAGGTCTGAGACAACGCAAAGGCAAAGCATACCGAACAGAGGCCCTTTAAATAATAAGTGATGACATCACAATTCTGAGAATGCATCTTGTCTCACATGGATGATGCACACCAGTCTGGCCATAAAAGGAAGTGTAGGAAATGAGCAGCATCCCCCACAATGCACCATAGTCAGGAAGAGAGGTGACTAAAATGGCTGCCAGCAGCACATGGCAAACAACAGGGAAAAAACCCTGACAGTACCCTCCCCTCAACGACCCCTCCCCCGCGGGAGGGCAAAAGGCTTATTGGGGAAATGGGCATGGAAGGCACGAAGGAGGGCGGGAGCATGAACATCAGAGGAGGGAACCCAAGAATGTTCCTCCAGACCGTAGACCCTCCAGTGAACCAAATACTGTTCACTGCCCCTGGACATACGAGAGTCAATAATGCTGCTGACCTCATACTCCTCATGGTTGTCAACAAAGATAGGATGGGGACGAGGCAACACAGTGGTAAACTGATTACAAACCAATGGTTTCAAGAGGGAGACATGAAAAACATTGGAGTGCATAGCAGGAGGAAGGTCAAGAGCGTAGGCCACAGGATAAACCCGTCAGAGTATTCGAAAAGGACCAACATAAAGGGGAGCCAATTTATTGGAAGGCACACGAAGGTTCAAGTTGCGGGAGGACAGCCAAACTCTCTCACCAACCTGGTAGGAAGGTGCGGGCAGACGCCTATGATCAGCCTGGAACTTTTGGCGCTGCATAGAACGATGAAGGCAATCCTGAATCTGCACCCACATGGAATGGAATTGCCGGAGATGCTCCTCCAAAGCCGGAATACCCTGAGACATGAATGAATCAGGCAACAAGAATGGTTGAAACCCATAATTCGTCATGAACGGGGATAACTTGGAGGAAGCATTAATAGCACTATTAAGAGCAAACTCTGCCCAATGTAACAGTTCAGAACAATTATTGTGGTGATCTGAGACATAGCAACGGAGGAACTGTTCTAGAGCTTGATTAGACCGTTCCGCAGCCCCATTGGATTGAGGGTGATATGCCGAGGAGAAGGAAAGCTGGATCCCCATTTGAGCACAAAAGGAACGCCAAAATCTGGAGACAAACTGGCTACCCTGGTCCGACACTATCTCCTTGGGTAACCCATGTAAACGGAAGACCTCCCGGGAAAAAATCGAGGCAGCTTCATCAAGCGAATGCAAGTTGACATTTTAGAAAAACGGTCAACCACCATAAGGATAACAGTATTGCCATTGGAAACAGGGAGCTCGACAATGAAGTCCATGGAAAGATGTGTCCAAGGATGCTCACCATTAGCAATAGGTTGAAGAAGACCCACAGGAAGACATCGAGGAGTCTTATTCTGTGCACAAACTGAGCAGGAGGCAACATATGCAGCAACATCAGAACGAAGACCTGACCACCAGAATTGTCGAGTGACAGACCAAATCATTTGGCTCTTGCCTGGGTGACCTGCGGCTTTAGGATAGTGGTAAGTGTGCAAAAGTTTAGTTCAAAGATTCTCAGGAACAAAACACTTACCACTAGGTTTCTCAGGAGGTGCATTGGTTTGTGCAGCCAGGATCTCCTCCCCCAAGGGAGAAGTCAAATTAGTACATATGGTAGCCAAAATATGGACAGTAGTAGGTACAGACTTCTCCTTGGATAGAGGCGAAAATTGTTGAGAGGGCATCAGCCCTAACATTCTTACTACCAGGCAGGTAGAAGACCACATAATTAAACCGAGACAACAATAGCGACCATCTGGCCTGTTGGGGCGATAAACGTTTTACTTCAGATAGATAAGTTAAATTCTTGTGGTCAGTAAGAATGAGCACTGGCATGCTAGTACCCTCGAGAAGATTCCTCCATCCTTCAGTGCCAAAATTATGGCCAGTAATTCCCTGTCGCCAATTTAATAATTGCACTCCGCTGGAGACAATTTCTTAGAGAAGAAACCACACGGATGCAAGGAACCGTCAGGCGTAGGACATTGAGACAAGAGGGCACCTACTCCAGTCTCAGACGCATCGACCACAAGAATGATGAGCCAGAAGTGAAGCGGCAGCAAAGGCAGTCTTAAGACTATCAAAGGCCTTAATGGCAGTAGGTGACCAATGGAATGGATCATTTTCTTTACGGGTCATGTCTTTGATAGGTTTGACCAAGGAAGAAAAGTTTTTAATAAACTTTCTATAGTAATTAGCGAACTCCAAAAAACATTGAATAGACCGAAGACCAACTGGGCGAGACCAATGCAGAACTGCAGATAACTTGTCAGAATCCATGGAGAACCCTGCGACGGAGATAACATAACCTAGGAAGGTTACTTGAGTCTGATGGAACTCACATTTCTCAAGTTTATAAAACAGGCCGTTCTCACGTAGTCTCTGAAGAACCTGTGTAACATCAGAACGATGAGCCTTAAGTGTTGGTGAGTGTATGAGGATGTCGTCTAAGTACACCACAACACACTGTTGCAACATATCTTGTAGGACATCATTAATAAATTCCTGAAAAACAGCAGGAGCATTACATAGGCCAAAGAGCATTACAAGATACTCATAATGCCCGCTCCTGGTGTTAAATGCTGTTTTCCATTCGTGACCCTCCTTAATCCTAACGAGATTGTACGCTCCTCTCAAATCAAGTTTAGTAAAGACCGTAGCTCCCTTGAGGCGGTCAAAGAGTTCCGTAATGAGCGGAATAGGGTAAGCATTCTTAATGGTAAGACGATTAAGACCCCTATAATCGTTACATGGTCTTAACTCGCCACCCTTTTTCTTCACAAAGAAGAAGCCAGCACCTGCAGGAGAGCAGGATTTGCAGATGATTCCCCGCGACAGAGCATCGGAAACATACTCCTCCATAGCACAATTCTCTGCAACAGACAGAGAGGTACACCCAGCCCGAGGAGGAATGGCTCCGGGTTGCAGGTCTATGGCACAATCGTAAGACCGGTAAGGAGGCAACGTACCGGTACGCACCTTGTCAAACACGTCTAGGAACTCTCTGTACTCCTCTGGCAATTGAGATACCGAAGAAGTGCACAAGACTTTAACTGGTTTCCGAAGACCAGTGGAAATACATTGCGGGGACCACGACAACATTTCGGACCTGCGCCAGTCGAGACTGGGATTGTGCTTTTGGAGCCAGGGATAACCCAGAACAACAGGAAAATGCGGAGAGTTCATCACCTGGAACTGGAGGGCTTCAAAATGGAGAGCCCCAACAGCCATGGACAATGGAGCAGTTTTGTGAGTAACGAGTGCGGGCTGAAGGGGCCTGCCATCAATAGCCTCAATAGCAAGCGGAACGGACTGAGGCAAAACAGGAATGGAGTGCTTTGATACAAAAGCACTGTCAATGAAATAGCCCGCAGCACCGGAGTCAACAAGAGCCTGAGTGACTATGGAGGATTCCACCCAGGAAAGGACAACTGTGACAAAAGGTTTCTCCTTAAGCGGTTCCGGGGACAAGGATAAACCACCCAAGGTCTGCCCCCGACAGGACCTTAGGTGTGAGCGTTTCCCGGCCATGTAGGACAAGACTTCAAAAGGTGGCCCTGTAACTCACAACAGAGGCAGAGCCCCTCCCTCCTCCTAAAGGCCCTCTCTGCTGCGGAGAGACACGTGAATCCCAACTGCATTGGCTCAGCAGTACCTGGTGACTCGGGACCAGGAGGCATGGGAGGAGAGGGAGGCATGGGTGGGAACAAACACGTAGGAGACAACGAAACAGGAGGCTTCCACAAGTACTCCTTGAAAGAGGGCCTCTCTCTGAGTCTGATGTAAATTAGGATAAAAAAAGACACCAATGCCTCGAGATCTCTGGCAGCAACTTCATCTTTAATCGCATCAGAGAGCCCATGAAAGAGGGCAGCAACAAGGGCTTCATTGTTCCAACCTACCTCTGCGGCAAGCGTACTGAACTCAATAGCATGCTGAGCAAAAGATCTTGTACCTTGCTGAATGGACATGAGTCGTTTAGCAACAGAGGAGAAGCGAGCCGGAACATCAAATACCCTTCCAAAGGAGGCCACAAATTCAGGGTAATTTGAAATCACAGGTTTATTAGTCTCCCAATTTTTTGTAATCGTAGTTTTTATTTTTTTTGTAAAGTTAGGTTTTATTATTTTTAGTAATGTTAGGTTGTTTATTTTTATATTCTTTTTTTTAAAACTAGTAATGTTAGTTTTTTTTTTAGTTTAGCTTAGGTTTTATTTTTATTTCACAGGTAAGTTTGTATTTATTTTTACTAGGTAGTTAGTAATATTGTAACTTTAATTTAGCTCTGTTTTAATTATGTTAACGTTAGGGGGTGTTAGGTTTAATAATTTAATTTAGGTAGTTGCGATGTGGGGGGACAGCTGTTTAGAGGTTAATAATTTTATTTAGTGTTTGCGATGTGGGGCGACGGTTGTTAAGGGGTTAATAGTTTTATTTAGGGAGTCGTGATGTGGGGGGGATGGCTGTTTAGCAGTTAATAGGTTTATTTAGTTTTGGCATTGTGGGGGGACAGTGGTTTAGGGGTTAATAAGTTTAGTTAGTGTTGCCGATGTGGAGGAACGGCGGTTTAGGGGTTAATAGGTTTAGTTAGTGTTGGCTATGTGGGGGGACAGCAGTTTAGGGGTTAATAGGTTTATTTAGTGGTGGCGATGTGTTGGAACATCGGTTTAGGGGTTAATAGGCTTAGTTAGTGTTTTATTTAGTGTTGGCGATGTGGGGGGTTGCGGTTTAGAGGTTAATAGGTTTAGTTAGTGTTGGGGATGTGGGGGGCAGGCAGTTTAGATAATTTATTTTTGGCATATTCCTTATTTTAAGTTAAATCATTTTTCGGATCCATTCTTTATTCGTATTCATTATTCTATTCTAAACTTTAGAAAAGAATAATGAATACGAATAAAGAATGGATACGAAATAATAAATAGATCCAAAAAACAATTTAACTTAACATAACGAATAATGAAAATGAAATTAAACGATTTGCATTGCTGTGCACATGTCTTATTATATATATATATATATATATATATATATATATATATATATATATATATATATATATATAAATAAATAAATAAATAAATAAAAACATTTTCTTCATAGGGAAGAACAAAGGTATTTCAACTATTTAATTTAAAAAAAATAAAAGAGGGGTTATTAACATAACATGATATATGAAAAGGTGTTTGGCTGGGAAGAGCTCAAAGGTGTGTGTGTATATATATATATATATATATATATGTCTGTGTGTGTGAATTGGTATAAGTGGACGTATATGTGTGTGTGTACATATGTATGTTCACACGTACATACACATATATACATCCACATGTACAAGCATGCATACATACATACACACTCACACATACAGGTTTATGTATCCATACTTACCAATCTCCACACACACATATATACTGTATATAAATATACAGTATATGTGTGTGTCTGTAATACTTTATTTTAAAATGTTTTACATGCACTTTAATGTATTTTTATTCTAGCTTTAACACTTTAATTCAGGTTTCCAGTCACGCTAATTTTTTTACTGCTGTTTTGTGTTACGAGTAAATGCACAACTTATAATATAGGGGATGTATAGCACAGCTGCGCCATCCATTAAAAGTATAGGGCACATCAAGGAGATGACGGCTGCACAAAACATTGTCTGCTAATTCTGTATACCATTCAATTGTTATAGCAGATTGTGCACTATTCCTGCATTATCAATAGCACTCTACTTGGAAAACGAGCGCAAACTGACTCGTGCTGAAAGCTTACTTCTAGCGCAGTTAATGCTCAAGCAGGAGCGTCAAATAGCGATCTGGCCCTAAACGGGGGACATAAACCATTTCTTGGCTTATTTTTAACATTCAAATGTTAACACAAGCTCAGCCCACATGTTAATAAACTTGGTAATTTCCTGGTTTGATAACTGAAATCACTGAACTTTAACACTTTAATTCAGGTTTCCAGTCACGCTAATTTTTTTACTGCTGTTTTGTGTTACGAGTAAATGCACAACTTATAATATAGGGGATGTATAGCACAGCTGCGCCATCCATTAAAAGTATAGGGCACATCAAGGAGATGACGGCTGCACAAAACATTGTCTGCTAATTCTGTATACCATTCAATTGTTATAGCAGATTGTGCACTATTCCTGCATTATCAATAGCACTCTACTTGGAAAACGAGCGCAAACTGACTCGTGCTAAAAGCTTACTTCTAGCGCAGTTAATGCTCAAGCAGGAGCGTCAAATAGCGATCTGGCCCTAAACGGGGGACATAAACCATTTCTTGGCTTATTTTTAACATTCAAATGTTAACACAAGCTCAGCCCACATGTTAATAAACTTGGTAATTTCCTGGTTTGATAACTGAAATCACTGAACTTTAACACTTTAATTCAGGTTTCCAGTCACGCTAATTTTTTTACTGCTGTTTTGTGTTACGAGTAAATGCACAACTTATAATATAGGGGATGTATAGCACAGCTGCGCCATCCATTAAAAGTATAGGGCACATCAAGGAGATGACGGCTGCACAAAACATTGTCTGCTAATTCTGTATACCATTCAATTGTTATAGCAGATTGTGCACTATTCCTGCATTATCAATAGCACTCTACTTGGAAAACGAGCGCAAACTGACTCGTGCTAAAAGCTTACTTCTAGCGCAGTTAATGCTCAAGCAGGAGCGTCAAATAGCGATCTGGCCCTAAACGGGGGACATAAACCATTTCTTGGCTTATTTTTAACATTCAAATGTTAACACAAGCTCAGCCCACATGTTAATAAACTTGGTAATTTCCTGGTTTGATAACTGAAATCACTGAACACTAAAATATGTACTCCACTTAAATACAGAGTTTAGAATGTCCCTTTATAACTACAGTTAAGTGGTTGGACATGTCAAAAAAATGTTATAAAATGATTTACAATTATATGAAATTGATCATCGCATGTGGCATGAATAAATAATTAGGCGAATAACCATTCTCCTATGCACCCAAAACCTCTAGGCAGTAATCGTTAATAACTTGAATTTTTTGCTTTGGCCATATATATTTTGCCTTCTGTGAAGGTTTATAAACACCCATGTAATGGCAACATGAAAATACTGTAATATGCCCTTTTCTTATAGTGTTTTTTTAAATTAGATTTTCCAGATTTATTGTATATACAATTTGAGAGGGACTGCAAATTCAAGCAGTACATTTTCTTAGAAAAAAAATTACTTAAGCCTCATTCTCATGGATTGGAATACAGGGTCAATATTTATTTTAGCCATAGCATAAGCTATAAATTATCCAGCGTACTCGACTATTACAAAAACAATAAATACAGTCATAGTTAAATAAGTAGAAATACAGATATGTCTATAGGTTAAGCATATAGAGACATCTTAGTAGTGGATATATACATTTATAAAAATAAAAGCTACATACAAGAAATCCACAAAAAAGCTAAAATCTCACTCAGAATGTACTAAGTATCCAAATACAAGACAGCTATTTATTCTGCTGGGTTATTTCTGTCCCCACCGTCTAAGGATTTGTAAGCTATATCCATAACTGGATCCTATAGACTGGACACATTACTAAAATTAAAACAACTAAAGGGGCATAAAACTCCAACTTTTTCTTTCTTGATGTAGTTAGAGCATACACTTTTAAACAACTGTCCAATTTATTTCTGTTATCAAATGTACTTAATTCTATTGGTGTCCCTTGTTGAAGAAGCAGCAATTCACTACTGGAAGCTAACTGAACACATTTTGTGAGCCAATGTCAAGTCATATATGAGCAGCCACCAATTAGCAGCTAGCTCCCAGTAGTGCATGCAATTTTTAGGTACCTTTCCAATTTACTTCTGTAATTGTATTTGTTTCGTTCTCTTGGTATTCTTTATTTAAAGGATACCAAAAGAACACAACAAATAAGCTTACGGAATGTTTAAAATTGAATGCTCTACATGAATAATCAAAGTATAATTTTGACTTTACTGTATTATTAGTATGCAGTATTATTTAAATGTTAGCACATTCTGAATCTCAACTCCTTAGATGTCTTCACAATATATTGATAGGTACTTATTTTGCATTAAAGGGACAGTAAATATTTTTTATTTCATGATTCAGATAGAGCGTGCAATTTTAAGCAACTTTCTAATTTACTCCTAGTATCAATTTTTATTTGTTCCCTTGCTATCTTTATTTAAAAAGCAGCAATGTAAAGCTTAAGAGCCGGCCCATTTTTGGTTCAGGACATGGATTATGCTTGCTTATTGGTTTGCTAAATGTAGCCACCAATAAGCAAGTGCTATCAGGGGTGCTGAACCTAAAATGGGCTGGCTCCTAAGCTTTAAATCCCTGCTTTTTAAATAAAGATAGCAAGAGAACGAAGAAAATGGATAGTAGCAGTAAATTAGAAAGTTGCTTAAAATTGCATGCTCTATCTGAATCCATGAAAGAAAAAAATTGGGTTTAGTATCCCTTTAAATAAGATTAACTACATTAATGGTTCATTCACAAGGATATTGTTCCTCAGGTCCCCAAGTCATCAAGACTTAAAATGGTTTGCACTGACAGCTTGGGTCCATGATTATCGATAAAGAAGTTGTCTGTTAAAAAAGTTTAAACTTCCTTCAAGACCCATAAACTGACATCTTCCAAGTTTGCTCTATTTTTATTAAACGGCGTGACCATTATTTTCTTCAATGGGCTTTAACCGATTTTGGACTTTTTCTTTAATGGTTTAGTGGAAGTGCAGAATTCTCCAGTTTCAGTTTGGGAGATCAAATTTCACCTTTGTTTTTATGTTTCCCTTTCTTTTTAAAGACACGATGAGTCCACGGATCATCATCCTTACTTGTGGGATATCGCCTCCTGGTCAGCAGGAGGAGGCAAAGAGCACCACAGCAGAGCTGTTAAATAGCTCCTCCCTTCCCTCCCACTCCAGTCATTCTCTTTGCCTACGTTAGTGCTAGGAAGAGGTTAAGTGAGGTGTTAGGTTAGATTCTTCAATCAAGAGTTTGTTGTTTTTAAAGTGGTGCCAGAGAGTGCTACTTTGTTCTGGGGTGTAGCCATAGTCCATATCAGTCTCTACAGTAAAGCTTTTGGTGGCTTTAGAGCTATGGGAACTTGTGGGACATAATTCTCACTGCGCCTCCCATTTTCACCTGCCCAGTCTGAGTTTCTTTCTGACTCAGCATGTCTTTATCTTTCAGGCCAATGTGAGGGAGAGGACCTCTCAAGCTTGGGAACTGCCTTCCTGCCAGGCAGTGTTTGAGGTAAGTGCTACCTTTTCGGGGATTTAAAGTGAAGGTAAAGTTTTCACTTTCTCTATATACATATACATTAGTCAAATTTTAAACAATCTAATCGCTACCTTCTTTGCCCCAAACAATTATATATTTTTCTAATAAACATCTTTTTTATTTCCCTACCGTGCGTGACAGACTCCTCCCATCAGTATTGACAGTCTGACGTATAGAGCTCTCTCTAGAGCGCATTCACGAGGATTCCACAAATTGCGCATGCGCATAGCGTCTTCTACAGTCACCAATAATCTTGTTATAATTCTATCACTCCGGATTTGAGACACCGATATTGGCCAAGTTTTTAACAAAGCGCCCTACGTCTTATTAAAAAAAAACAAAAAAAATATTCGCAATGCATTCAATAACCACAGATTTGCTATAAGTATGCGCGCAACGGGAGCGCGCTTGTCTTCATAGTCAAATAACATTTCAGGGACGCATGTGCAAATCATCCAAGAGACTAATGACGTAATATGACGGCCGCCTAACAGCCAGTATTTCAATTGGCTACTGTTAAAACGTGACCTGCAAGCTAAAAAAAAACAAAACACCAGGTTGAATTTTGCAATTGAAATAAGGCAACTAAAAACGGCAAAAACTCAGTGTATAATAAAAATATAAAAAAATGATGAATGAAAGTACCATTATTTTAGGGTGAACTGTATACATGACTAATGTGATATAACGAACTTTACCTTCACTTTAAGTAGTCTCAGTGTTGCTATCTTAGCACTATGGTACATAAGGGGTTAATGGAGCCTTTATGTGGGGACTGTGTTAGACTTTATGAATGTTAAGTCTTATTTGGGCAGTGTTTTGGTGCGGGCACTGGGGCTGGAGTTAGTTTGCTTATTTTATTTTTAATGGAAGGCTCCGGTGGTTTCACTTTGATTTTTTTCTAGAGGGTAACATAGTGTTGTAAGCAAGCCCACGAAGGGAGGGACTTCCTGTTTTTTTGGCGCCTCTGCTTGTAGCATTATTTCCAAGCATTTGCAGGCTTCAGTTGGGCTGTACTGGTGTTCTGGGCTAGAGCAGCATGTAATCACCTTTTCATGCACTTTTAGCACAGATGCGTCCTTGATCCGGTCCTTTTGACAGACTGCAGTAGCGGATCGTTTGCTTCTGGAATCCGGTAGCATTGGTTCAGGTAAGAGCACCTTAGCAGGTTGCTGTGGTGCAGATGATTACTTATTGCTTATTTTTTCTGAAGTGTTATTTTACTATTGCAAAATTGGCAGTTTTTGTCTAAGAAAGAAAAACCGTTTGAATTTAAAGAGACAGTAACGGTTTTTGCTAATTTTATTTTATGTGCTTTTTCCAGTATTTTTTCTGCTTAATATCAATATTTTTGTGAAAAAATGGATCAAGATGAGGTGCATGGAGTTGCATGTGCTTTATGTCTTGATGCAAATGTGGAACCACCAATCCCTTTCTGTCCTACATGTATTGAAAGGACTGTGTATTCTAGGGATAAGATTTTTTTTAAAAAAAAAACATATTTTTATTGATTACCTCATTTACAATCAATGTATAGATAAAATAATTACATTTTTGGCAAAAGGCATCAAGATTCCCATACATTATGATGTTATCTCCGAGTTTTCTGGGTTCAAGGCGTAAGTAAATAAAGTTCTCTGTCCCAGTTCTTTCATTATTTGGGTTATGTTACCCGTTGTAACCTCTCTTGAACACTCTGGCCCTCAATACAGTCCTTCTGCAGAAACTTGTCTAAGATATGCAAACAAGGCAATCTAATCATTTTCTTTTTTAAAGTCTAAATCTAAATCAACTACATAAACAAAAACAGAGTTTAGATGTATTGAAGTTCCCAAAGGCGGACTTCATCATTTCTTACTAATAGTTTTGCATAAAAGTACCTTGTAGTATTCATGTCCCAACCACTCTGATCTCCGGGGCACATCCTGGAGCTGTCTTTTTCTTGTCAGGATGTGTTAGATCTGTATCTCTTTTTCGGTTTGAGGTTATTAGTCCCATAGCTTCCACTCCCCCCTAAGTTGGGCGTTGAGGATATATTCTGTATTTTTTAGGGGCGTCATTATTTGCTTTTGGGTTTGTATAGGTAGTGATGTTATGTATGACTCCCATTTCTTAATAAAATTTGTTGTTCTAATAGTTATATCTCCCAAAGAGTCGGCCTGTTCACAAAACAGTTGACGAGTAAGTGAATGTTTAAGTTTTATGAGTGTTGGGGGTTTCTTTTCTAACCAGTGGCAGAGAATAAGTTTCCTTTCCAGTAGGATCACATTACCTATTAGTTTACGCTGTGGATTTGTTTGCTCTTTACGGTCTAAAAATTACACTGTTCCCAAAGTAAATGCTATTTTAGTGTGACAAAGAGAGCTGACCCAATGTGATATCATATGCCAGAACTTCTGAAGACGTGGGCATTGCCAAAACATATGGATAAGGTCCGGTCTAGGGTATCTGCATTTACGGCAATACTGTGGCTGCGTAGAACCCCACTTTTGATAGTCTTTAGGTGTAATGTAAGTGTTGTGCAGTAATTTTATGTGTGATTCTCTAGAGTCTATAGATAAGGTGGCCTTCCTAACTGCCTCAACACTCCTCAGAATCTGGGCCTCTGTGATTTCTGACCCTATCCTGTTTGACCAGTCACGTGCCAATTCCGCTACTACTATGCTACTAGGAGCCTCCTGCATTAGCTTATATATAGGTGAGATAGATCTAATACCTTGCTGTGCCCAGGAGACTATTTTGTCACTCAAATCTATGTTGACTCCCAACGTTTGTGATTTTCTCAGTGTGTTTATGTAATGCTTTGCCTGAAGATAGGCAAAATGATGTTGTTTTGGAATGTTGTATTTAGTCATTAAGTCCCCGAATGGAATTATTGTGATACCATCCAACATTAATAGATCACTTATGTGTCGAAGCCCCTTTTGTTCCCATATCTTGAAGGTCTGGGTGGTGAGGCCCGACAGGAAGGTCGGATTTCCTCTAAGTGGTAGAAATTTAGTCTTATGTGGTGAAATGTGGAAGTGTTTACATAGTTTTGCCATGCTCTGATCGGCCCTAGAAGTGGTGTAAGCCCTTGGATCTTTAGATCTAGTTTGTTGAGCGGTGAATGTGGGAGGAAAGACAGAGACCAGGGTCGGATCAACTCTTTTTCAAGATCAGGAACTGTGAATGTATCTTTGTTCAACCACCAGTCCACCACATATTTAAGTTGTGCTGCCCAACTGTAGAACTGCAGATTGGGGAGTCCCAAACCTCCCCCCAGTACTGGGGCGTGTAATTTATGTAGACCAAGTCTATGTTTTTTCCCTTTCCATACAAAGTTAGTGATTACGGAGTTCAGCATTTGTAAGTCTTTTTTAGACAAAGGTTCGGGGAGCATTTGGAACAAGTAGAGTAACTTAGGAAAAATGATCATTTTAATTAGATTAACTCTCGCTGTGAGAGCTAAGGGCAAGGCATTCCAGGTCTTGAGTAGTGTCGTAATTTCTAGAAATAATGGTTTATAATTAGAGTCGTACCAAGAGTCTGTGTTTTCAGAGAGTTTCACTCCCAAATATGTAAAATCTTTATTAATAATTTTAAACTCGTATTCTTTTATGGTTTGAGTGTGGTGTGGATTCAACCATAAGAGCTCCGATTTAGTCTTATTGACCTGGTATCCTGAGATAGTTCCAAAGTGTTCTATGAGGGACATAACTCGGGGAATGTTTATTAGAGGATCAGTGAGATACAATAGCATATCATCCGCAAACAATGAGAGGTGGAGTTTGGCCTTCCCTAAATTTAGACTTGGGATCTGGTCTCTGATTTTAATGGCTAAGGGCTCAATCGCGAGGTCAAATAATAGGGGGGATAATGGACACCCCTGCCTGGTGCCTCTTCGAAGCGGGAAGGGGGAATTAGTGTCACCGTTTAATAGAATGGATGCTGTTGGGTTAGTATAAATTGTCCGAATCGCTGTTACGAATTGTCCCTGGAACCCACATTTAGTTAATACTGTATAGAGATGATCTCATAGGACTTTATCAAAGGCTTTCTCCGCGTCAAGCAGGAGTAAGCCAGCTTTCGGCGTTTCTCTCAGTCTCCCCTCCCCTCTCATTTTTTCATAGTATGAAAGGATTAATTGTACTTTCCGCACATTACAGACTGAGGATCTGTGTTTGACAAAACCTGTCTGGTCAGGGTGGATTAAGGAAGAGAGTATGGGGGCCAATCTATTTTCCAGTATTTTAGTGAAAATTTTGTAGTCCGAATTGAGTAGGTAAATGGGTCTATAAGAACTAGGGAGCAGCGGATCTCTGCCTGATTTGGGGATAATAGTAATAGTGGCTTCTGTGAATCTTTGGGATATTGGGGTCTCCTCCCATAAAAGGTAATTGAATAATCTAACTAATGTGTCGCCCACTTCTGCCTGCATCAATTTGTATAACTCCCCTGGCATACCGTCTGGTCCTGGTGTTTTTTCTGTCGGAAGATTTTTAATAACCTGTATAACCTCGGAGAGGGTTATTGGTGCATTTAAACTAGCATTTTGCTCCTCTGTCAGCCTTGGCATAAGTAGATTCTGCCAAAAAGTCTGTTTTTTATTTATGTCAACAGGACAGTCATTGTATAGGTCTTTGTTGTAGTCTGTGAATGCAGTCTGAATGTCTTTGAGATTGGTAACCATTTGGCCTTTATCTTTAATTGCTAGAATTGTGGTTTGCTTACGTGTGAGTTTAGTAATTCTTGCTAGATATTTGCCAGTCCTGTTACCAAACCTATAAAATCTAGCCTGGGAATGTGAGAGTGAGTATATGGCTTTTTGCTGTAGGAAGGCGTCTCTGTTAGTTTTTGTCTCTTTGTATTTAGTATTTATTTTGCGTGGTTGGTGACCTTAAATATTTGTTGTAAGCATTCGTCATCTGTCACAAGAGAAGGTCTTCTTTCATTTTGCTTTTCTTGGTAACCCCTGCTGCATATGAGGTGATAACTCCACGGAGGACTGCTTTAGCTGTCTCCCAGTAGAGAGGTGGGTCATTGCTATGCTGTGCATTAACCGCTTGAAAGGTCTGCCAGTGCATTATGAGGTACCTATGCAGGTTGACATCTTTGTACAGAAAATTGGGAAATCTCCATTTCAATTTGGTGGGTGAGTGTTTAGTCGTGGAAATTTGGATTGAGATGGGGGCATGGTCGGAGAGGGTTATAGGGTGAATTTTAGCATCTCGGATTTTGGTGCTCAGTTTCCCTGCTACTAGAAAGAGGTCAATGCGTGATAGAGTGTCTTTGGATGTGGTGAGACATGTGTAGTCATTAAAGTCTGGGTTGCGTTCTCTCCAAATATCTTTAAGATGGAGGGTGTTAATAAACTTATGTAGTAGTCTAGAGTCTCTTTTATGATATTTGGGCGTGGTAGTTTTGTGTAGAATTGATTGAGGATTTTTAAATCTATCTGCCGGGACTATCGGGGCTATATTAAGGTCTCCCCCCAATACAATTGTCTCCACTTTGGTGACTATTAATTTCTGTTGAAGATGTTGCCAAAATTCCGGTTTCTTATCATTAGGGGCATATACTCCCACCAACACTATGGGGAGGGTCTCAACAGTTATATGGGCAATAATGTATCTTCCCTCCGGGTCACATTCCGATTTGTGTATGGTGTAGTTTAAGTTCTTACGAAATAATATAGCCACTCCCCTCACTCTGCATGTCTTATAGGTAGTGTGGAGGACTTCTGCAACCCACATTTGTTTCAATTTTTGGTGTTCATGTGTGTTTAAATGTGTCTCCTCTAGTATCGCTATATCTACCTTATGCGATTTCAGGTGATTTAATATGGCCTTTCTCTTTATGGGAGACGTAATGCCTCCCACATTCCACGCCAGTATTCTAACTGTTCTATCTGTCATGTGTTGGCCGTGCAAGTGGGGCATACACACACACACACAACGTGATGTGCTTTATAACATACAACAGCACTTACATACTGTACAATGTGAACGTTCGTCGGACAGGTCTCCCCTTCATTTTTTTGTTATGAGATGGTCCAGGAGTCAGAGTGGTGGTTCAGGCATTCACTAAAGAATATAGGAAAAAACAGATGAGTAAGCCTAACAGGCTTCAAGGTATGCAAAAACAGAACATTATCCATAACAATAACATAAACAGACAAACAACAAAACAAACAAACATAGAGACAACTATCCCCATCGAGACCTTGTGGAAAGAGATCGGCTAGGGGTTTCATTCCAGTCTATCTGTACCCCCCCATAGGAGTCATAAAATGTTCAACCACTCCTAATAAACTAAAGGTTTAAATGTCCCCTAATAAAAGGGGGAGAGTATTAGGATCCAGTGTTTTGGATCAAAGACTCAATATCCGCTTCAGGTCGTATTTCCCTTTGTGGAAGATGTGGTTCTGTTCTCTTCTCTTCTTTATCCAGATATAGTTGTAGATGTTTGGGAGATTCAAAGAACTTAGGTCCTTGAGCCGTCTGCAGTTTGAGTTTTGCCGGGAACAATAAGGTCACAGATCTCCCTTCCTCCAACAGTCTTTTGCAGTGAGGAGAGAACTCTCTTCGACGCTTTGTGATCTCTGCAGAGTAGTCTTGGAAGAGATATAGACGTTTGCCCATCATATTCCAAGGGGCCCAGCTTGGTCTATAGGCCCTGAGGATCTGAATTTTATCTTTAAAGTTCAGGTATTTAACCATTACCTGCCTCGGCGGGCCATTTAGATTGTTTTGATGTCCTGGAACTCCTACTCTGTGTGCTTTCTCTGCTTCAAAGGGAGTATCTTCTTCTGGTATTTTCAGGAGTTTAGGAAGGACATTTTCAACAAAATGTTAAAGTGTTGTACTGGGGTACAAGATTCTGGCAGTCCTACAATTCTTAAGTTATTGCGTTGTGATCTATTTTCAAGGTCATTAACCTTTTCCATTAGAATTTTGTTCTGCTTCTGTAAATTTATCACACTTATCCTGCTTTCCTGCTGTCTGTCCTCCACATCAGACAATCTTCTTTCTGCTTGAGCAAGTCTGGTATTGAATTCTTTGAACTCAGAGTTCATTGCATCGACACCAGTTTGAAGCTTTTCAATTTTGGGGAGAAAGAGTGCTGAGAGCTGCGACACTATAGGATGCGTGTCTGGAATATCAGGGTTCCTCATGATCTATGTGAGCTCTCTCTGTTCCTGATGTGTCTGGGTGTTGTTTAGATTTTCTCCTCACTTTGTTTTTGCCTGTGCAAACATTTTATCAGTCTGTTTGTAGTAAGTATTATAGTACTTGTGCATGCAGATGAGAGAAGGATTCAGGATGGGTAATGCTGAATGTGTACCCTATAGATATAACACTGGAAGCATCAGTTATCCATGAAGCTTGTTTAGGTTAGAATATATCTCAATATGGTTGATCATGGGTTCACCAAAGAGTGGTTGCAAGGGTATTAATGCCAGCCATCAGCTAGCTCTCTGCGCTTTACATATATGTTACTCCCATGTTGGGGCCCAGTCTGTTACTCGGTCTTCAGACCGCTGAAATGCTGCATAGTGTAGGTACAGTAATAACAGTCTAATAGGATTGCAGAAAAGTGAGAGGAAGGCAATTTCACCTGTGGTATATATTTGTGAGAATGTCTGATATAGTTTATGGGGTAGGGTTTGCGGCCTGCTATGAGCTCAGTAATTCGGCCTTGGGCCCCCACCCACGTGGGCTCCTGTATCACCCCCTGTACCTCAACATCTCTCTACAGGCTGCTGGATTCTCCGCTCCCTCTGTCTTCCCCCCGATCTCTCTCCGGTGGCTGTTATTTGCTTTATTTTTAACCTGCGTGCTTGACAGGTTTAGATGAGGCAAGGTCGCGGCCGTTCCTATATTATTTCGGCGGCGGAGGTATCGATCTTAACCTCCAACTGCTGCAGCGGATAGGTCCCACTGTTCCGGTTCTCTTCCGAACCTAGGAGTTTGCTGTTGGGCTGATTTGGGGCGGCAGGAGATGTTATGTGGAGAGATTACCAGCGGAGCTCTACTACATTGCTGCCGCTCCCGGGTCCGCCCACCGGAAGTCAGGGATAAGATTTTTACTGAGCCAATCTCCTCTAAGGCAGATGTTGTCCAAGAGTCTTCTGATGAGGGTCAATTTATGCCGCAACTTCTCTCCCCAAGCGTCCAAAAATCAACACCCCCACCAGCAGTGCCCTGCACTTCTGCTCTAGCTCCTGCTGGAGTTACTTTAAAGGACATAGCAGCGGTTATGTCCTCCACAATTTCTGATGCATTGTCTGCCTTTCCTATGCTTCAAGGTAAGTGCAAGAGGAAAGACAAGCATGTTATCAGTGAGGTTTCTGATGCCATGGTGGCAGTCTCAGAGGTACCCTCCCAGGGATCTGAAATGGAGGGTGCAGAGGTTTTATCAGATGGTGAGGTTTCAGATTCAGAGCCTTTGACTGATTCAGAGGTTGTCTCTTTCCGTTTTAAGCTAGAACACCTCCGTCTGTTACTTAGGGAGGTGTTGGTTACCTGAGATGACTGTGATTCCCACAGTAGTAGTTGCTCCTGTGAAGGCGAGTAAATTGGATAGATATTTCGAAGTTCCAACTTTCTCAGATGTTTTTCCGGTTCCTAAGCAAGCTTCGGAGATTGTTTCTAAGGAATGGGAGAGACCAGGTATTCCCTTCTCTTGGTCTCCAGTTTTCATGAAGATGTTTCCTATAGCTGATGCTAACAAAGAAACTTGCCAAACGGTTCCTAAGGTGGAAGGGGCTATCTCCAAACGAACTACTATTCCTATTGAGGATAGCTGTGCTTTTAAGGATCCCATGGACAAGAAGTTGGAGGGTATACTTAAAAAGATTTATATTCACCAGGATCTGCCGTTGCAGCCGGCTGCATGCATTGCTACTGTTACTAGTGCAGCAGCTTATTGGTTTGATGCTTTGTCTGAGTCTCTTAAGTCTGAGACTTCTTTGGAGGAGATCCAAGATAGGATTAAAGCTCTGAAGTTAGCCAATGATTTTAATATGGATGCTTCTCTGCAAATTACTAAATTAGCAGCTAAGAGTTCAGGGTTTTCTATCCTAGCCCGCGGAGCCTTGTGGTTAAAGCCTTGGTCTGCGGATGCTTCATCTATGTCTAAACTTCTAGCTATTCCTTACAAGGGAAAGACCTTGTTTGGACCTGGTCTGAAGGAAATTATCTCTGACATCACGGGAGGTAGGGTCATCTCCTTCCTCAGGATAAGAGAAATAAACAAAATGACGACAAAGTAATTTTCGTTTCCTTTTGCAATTTCAAGGGGCAATTCCTTCTCTCTCTCTCCAAACAGGAAGGAACTATTCACAATCTAAGCCTACTTGGAGACCCAACCAGCCTTGGAACAAGGGTAAACAGTCCAAGAAGTCTGCTGCTGACTCCAAGACAGCATGAAGGGCATGCCCCCGATCCGGGACCAGATCTGGGGGGGGCCAGACTTTCTTTCTTCGTTCAGGCTTGGGTGCGAGACGTTCAGGATCCCTTGGCAATAGAAATAGTGTCCCCAGGGATATAAACTGGAGCTCAAAAGATTTCCTCCTCAAGGAAGATTTCTTCTTTCAAGATTATCTGCAAGCCAGAAAAAAAAGAGGCGTTCTTACATTGTGTAAGAGATGTCTCCTCCCTGGGAGTGATTATTTCCGTTCCTGTACAGGAACACTGGCAGGGTTTTTATTCCAATCTGTTTGTAGTTCCCAAGAAGGAGGGAACTATCAAACCTATTTTAGACCTCAAGAGTCTGAACAAGTTTCTCAGAGTTCCATCTTTCAAGATGGAAACTATTCGTACCATTCTTCCATTGATCCAGGAGGGTCAATTTATGATGACAGTGGATTTAAAGGATGCATATCTAAATGTTCCTATCCACAGAGATCATCACAAGTTCCTAAGGTTTGCCCTTCTGGACAAACATTTTCAGTTTGTGGCTCTTCCTTTCGGGCTGGCCACTGCACAAAGAATTTTCACAAAGGTTCTGGGGTCTCTGCTGGCGGTTTTAAGACCACGGGGCATTGCGGTGGTGCCTTATTAGGATGATATTCTAATCCAGGCGCCATCTTGTCAACAAGCAAGGTCCCATACCGACATTGTACTATCCTTCCTGAGAACTCTCGGGTGGAAGGTAAATCTGAAAAAGAGTTCCTTAATCCCGAAAGCAAGGGTGACTTTCTTGGGAACTGTAATCTTATATCCATGAGGATTTTTTGGACAGGGTTCAGGAAATCAAAGATTCTAGATACCTGTCGAGCGCCTCAGTCCCCTAGAAACTTTTTCGAAGGTACTTTACTTTTTAAAATAATAATTATGAAATTCTTTTTCTGTCTGAATCCAAGGTTTTGCATCACATGTGTAGAGATTCAAATATAATTTTATACTAGAATGGGTCAGAGAGCTTTCAAAGCTTCCTTAAATAATTGTATTTGTTCTACTATCACTATGGTTATACATTCAAGCTCTGGAGTTCAATAAACCAAGGCTTCCTTGCATAATTTTGCCTCAAGTCGGCAGGTCCTGCTCTCGCGAGATTGGTTGATTGAGATTAGAGTACAAGACTGCACAAGCAAATACTTGTGCAAAAGAAATTGTGAGGTATTTCACTATCCATGTGATCTTCCAGCCAGTAGGGAGGAGCTCTGGGTAAGTTAAAATTGCAGAAAACATAATAAAGGCCCGGTACCAAAGTAAATGGGGAATAAAAAGAAAAACTAAGCATATTTTATCCAGTCCTAACATTATTAGTGAACATGGATCAGCTGCAGATTTACTACTAGGAGATAAACTCTGGCTGTTTTTGGCAGCCAGCAAGAAACATCCAGTTTTTGCCATTATTCTGTCAGAACACACTGAAAATGTGTATTGCCAGTTGGTCTAAGGCTTCATTTGTCCTCTGAAACATATAGCCCCAACAGGATTGCCCTATTTTGGAGAACTAAGCCAGACATCACAAAAACTTAATGAATGGTCCAATATCAGGTTTATTTCTTATTAACTCTTCTACATTATGATAAGCCCTATCTGACAACATCACATTCATTAGAGATTTACCTTGTAGCTGAGTTTACAATAATTTGTTTAGGGTACTTTTTTGTTCTGTACAGTGATATTGGGGCACAGTAGTTAAAGGGACACTAAAGTCAAAATTAAACTTTATATAAGTCCAGAACAGCAGTATTAAGAGACTTTCCAATTTACTTCTATCATCAAATTTTGCACAGTATGTTTATATGCAACACATCTTAGACACCATCTCCTACAGAGCATGTGCACAAGTTTAAAATGTATACGTATATACTAGTTTGTGATTGGCTGATGGCAGTCACATAATGCATGGGGGGGCTGGAAAATGGGGTGGGGGGTAAATTTGTCAGAAAAAAATGCTGCTTATTTTAAATTGAGTGTTATTGCTTTGCATTTTTATTTTGCTTTTGCTAGTTATGCAACTTTTTTATGTCTTGAGCCTTCGGCCCATATTTATCAAGGTCTGTCGGACCTGATCCCACAATGCGGATCAGGTCCGACAGACCTTGCTGAATACGGCGAGCAATACGGGGGGTGTCAATCAACCCGATCGTACTCGATCGTGTTGATTTCCGGCGATGTCTGTCCGCCTGCTCAGAGCAGGCGGACAGGTTATGGAGCAGCGGTCTTTGTGACCGCTGCTTCATAACTGCTGTTTCTGGCGAGCCTGCATTCGGAGCTTGATAAATATGCCCCTTTATATCCAGGTCTAAACTTCCTGTTTCACTGACTTTCTCATTCCAATGCCCATTAACGTTGATACTACTGGGTGAGAAAGTGATATTAAGGCTTTGTCATCGTCCTTTACAAGGCTATTTTTTAAAGCATCTGTTTATAAGCAAATAGGTCTAACTTTTGTTGCTGTCAGGAACCTCTTGTAATTCCTAACTGTCTGTTACCCATCAGTGATGGACTAAGCCAGTGAAGTAGGAGGAGACTTTGGTGTAGGTTTCATTAGTGGCTTCAAAACAGACTGGGTTATATGGGAGAACTGTAGATATATCAACAGGTGATTCTCAGTGATCAATTCAGAAAGAAGAAGTCAAGGTCATAAGAACTCAAAGGATAATCTCTAGCAGGATTAGCCCATTAAATGGGGAGACAATGCCATTTAGAGAGAATAAACTAAGGCTCAAAAGTCAGTGCAGAAAATAGTGACCGATAACCAGGTATTGAAGTAAAGTCTGCTGCAAGATGTCCATGCGTAATAGGGTACTGTGGGTAGGAACACAGTTCAGGTGCAAGGGCCAGTACAACAAGGTGGAGATCAGACAGTACTGGCAGTTTACTTCTGAATCTCATGTTGAGTTTTTAAATGTTCCTCTTAGATCTCTGCTTTCAAACAATAGGAAGTGTGTTTGGGAAATCAATGGATGCTTGCTAAGATATGGAGCAGAGACAGGATGTGGGAAAGTTCGAATTTTTTATTGTAAACATGTGTTATTAAAGGGACAGTCTACTTGAAAATGTGTATTGTTTAAAAAGATAGATAATCCCTTTATTACCCATTCCCCAGTTTTGCATAACCAGCACAGCTATATTAATATACGTATTACCTCTGTGATCACCTTTTATCTAAGCCTCTGCAGACTGCCCTCTTATCTCAGTGCTTTTGACAGATATGCCGTTTAGCCAATCAGTGCAGACTCCTTAATAACTCCATGGAAGTGAGCACAATGGTATCTATAGGACACACATGAACTAGTACTGTCTAACTGTGAAAAACTTTCAAAATGATCTGAGCTAGGAGGTTTAAAAATCAGCTTGAGCCTACCTAGGTTTAACTTTTCAAAAATACCACAAAGGGAACAAAGCAAATTTGATGATAAAAGTAAATTGGAAAGTTGTTTACAATTGCATGCCCTATCTAAATCATGAAAGTTTAATTTTGACTAGACTGTCCCTTTAAAGGGACAGTCTAGTCAAAATTATACTTTCATGATTCAGATAGGGCATGCAGTTGTAAACAACTTTAAAATTTACTTTTATCATCAAATTTGATTTGTTCTCTTAGAATTCTTAGTTCATAGGTAGGCTCATATGCTAATTTCTAAGTCCTTGAAGGCCACCTCTTGCATTTGACAGTTTTTGAATGCATTTTTTTTAATGCATTTGACAGTATTTCACAGCTAGAGGGTGTTAGTTCATTTGTGCCATATAGATAACATTGTGATTTTGCCTTTGGAGTTACTTATGAGAGGGCACTGATTAGTTCAAATGCAAGTCTTTCAAAAGAACTGAAATAAGGGAGCAGTCTGCAGGGGCTTAGATAAAAGGTAATCACAGAAGTAAAACGTATATTAATATAACCTTGTTGGTTATGCAAAACTAGGGAATAGGTAATATCTATCTTTTTAAACAATAAATATTCTGTAGTAGACTGTCCCTTTAAGTGCTTACTAGTGTTGGGCGAATATTTTGCAACATTCAAAAAAATTAACAAATTTTACACGTTCGATCATTTTGAATTACGAATGTTTATGCAACATTCTAACATTTGTTTAATGTAATAGTATTTCTTATGCTTTTTTTAAATGTAATATTATTTTTTTTTTAATAATTTGAATTGAATTATGCAATATTTGAATTACAAAAATTTGAATCGATATATTTGGAATAGTATTTCTAATTCTCTCTTTAAATGTAATTTTCAAATTATGCAATATTCGAAATAGAACATTTTTAATTAATATATATGTATCTATTATGTATCAATTTACTAAATTCCCTACCACATGAACTATTGAACTTCTAAATATTGTTTGTTAAATTAAATGTTACATTTTAAAATTTCGAATGCAGATATTCAATCTAATTGTGAACATTTAAAAACATACGCCTAGATTTAGAGTTCTGCGGCCAAAGGGGTGCGTTAGCTACGCGTGTATTTTTTCCAGCGCACCTTTTAAATACCGCTGGTATTTAGAGTTCTCTGAAGGGCTGCGTTAGGCTCCAAAAAGGGAGCGTATAGCATAATTTACCGCCACTTCAACTCTAAATACCAGCGGTGCTTACGGACGCGGCCAGCTTCAAAAACATGCTCGTGCACGATTTCCCCATAGGAAACAATGGGGCAGTTTGAGCTGTAAAAAACCTAACACCTGCAAAAAAGCAGCGTTCAGCTCCTAACGCAGCCCCATTGTTTCCTATGGGGAAACACTTCCTAAGTCTGCACCTAACACCCTAACATGTACCCCGAGTCTAAACACCCCTAACCTTACACTTATTAACCCCTAATCTGCCGCCCCCACTATTGCTGACCCCTGCATTTTATTATTAACCCCTAATCTGCCACTCTGTACACCGCTGCAACCTACATTATCCCTATGTACCCCTAATCTGCTGCCCCTAACACCGCCGACCCCTATATTATATTTATTAACCCCTAATCTGCCGCCCCCAACATCGCCGCCACCTACCTACAATTATTAACCCCTAATCTGCCGACCGGACCTCACCGCTACTCTAATAAATGTATTAACCCCTAAAGCTAAGTCTAACCCTAATACTAACACCCCCCTAAGTTAAATATAATTTAAATCTAACAAAATAAAATAAATCTTATTAAATAAATTATTCCTATTTAAAGCTAAATATTTACCTGTAAAATAAACCCTAATATAGCTACAATATAAATAATAATTACATTGTAGCTATTTTAGGATTAATATTTATTTTACATGCAACTTTGTATTTATTTAGATTAGGGGTATATGGGTGGTGGGTTGTAATGTTGTAATGTTGGGGGGCTTTGTTATTTTTTTAGGGGGCTTAGAGTAGGTGTAATTAGTTTAAAATTCTTGTAATCTTTTTTTATTTTTTGTAATTTAGTGTTTGTTTGTTTTTTGTAATTTAGTGTTTGTTTGTTTTTTGTAATTTAGTTTAGTTGATATAATTGTAGATGATTGTAGATAGTTTATTACATTTATTTATTGATAGTGTAGTTTTAGGTTTAATTGTAACTTAGGTTAGGATTTATTTTACAGGTAATTTTGTAATTATTTTAACTAGGTAACTATTAAATAGTTATTAACTATTTAATAGCTATGGTACCTGATTAAAATAAATACAAAGTTGCCTGTAAAATAAATATTAATCCTAAAATAGCTACAATATAATTATTTCTTATATTGTAGCTATATTAGGGTTTATTTTACAGGTAAGTATTTAGTTTTAAATAGGAATAATTTATTTAATAAGATTTATTTTATTTCATTAGATTTAATTTATACTTAACTTAGGGGGGTGTTAGTGTTAGGGTTAGACTTAGCTTTAGGGGTTAATACATTTATTAGAGTAGCGGTGAGGTCCGGTCGGCAGATTAGGGGTTAATAATTGTAGGTAGGTAGCGGCGACATTGGGGGGGCAGATTAGGGGTTAATAAATATTATGTAGGGGTCGGCAATGTTAGGGGCAGCAGATTCGGGGTACATAGGGATAATGTAGGTGGCAGCGGTGTGCGGTCGGCAGGTTAGGGGTTAAAAATAATTAATAGAGTGGCGGCAATGTGGGGGGGCCTCGGTTTAGGGGTACATAGGTAGTTTATGGGTGTTAGTATACTTTAGAGCACAGTAGTTAAGAGCTTTATGAACCAGCGTTAGCCCAGAATGCTCTTAACTCCTGGCTTTTCTCTGCAGCTGGAGTCTTGTCGTTAGATTTCTAACGCTCACTTCAGCCAAGACTCTAAATACCGGCGTTAGAAAGATCCCATTGAAAAGATAGGATACGCAATTGGCGTAGGGGGATCTGCGATATGGAAAAGTCGTGGCTGGAAAGTGAGAGTTAGACCCTTTCCTGACTGACTCTAAATACCAGCGGGTGGTAAAAACCAGCGTTAGGACCCCCTAACGCTGGTTTGGACGGCTAACGCAGAACTCTAAATCTAGGTAACATTTCAGTACATTCGCCCATCCCTAGTGCTGACTTAAAATGACAATCTCATAAAAATTATACTGCTTAATTTCAGTATTTTTATTTTTTTTATTTTTTAACTAAACACATACATGAGAAAGCCTTTTGATAAAAAAAAAAAGCTGCTCTCATGAAATAAAGTCATTTTTTTTAGTATAAAATGTCTCTTTGAAGGGGCATACAGTTTTGTTGGGGTTTTGCAAAACGAAATATACTATATTATATATATTAATAATAATTTTCAAATGTGAAGTGCTATGAAGTGTTATAAATATCAATCTTATTAACTAATTGTTTTGTGGTTCTCACAAGGTTTTTATGGGCTAAAAATCTCTGAAAGGGTTTTCTTTTTGTTCACTTTTGACCATTTCATCCTGCCTTTTTCAGTTAAAGGGACAGTCTACACCAGAATTTTTATTGTTTTAAAAGATAAATAATCCCTTTATTACCCATTCCCCAGTTTTGCATAACCAACACAGTTATAATAATATGCTTTTAACCTCTGTGATTATCTTGTATCTAAGCCTCTGCAAACTGCCCCTTTTTTCAGTTCTTTTGACAGACTTGCAGTCTAGCCAATCAGTGTCTGCTCACAGATAACTTCTCGTGCATGAGCACAGTGTTATCTATATGAAATACATGAACTAACACCCTCTAGTGGTGAAAAACTGTTAAAATGCAATCTGAAAGAGGTGGGCTTCAAGGTTTAAGAAATTAGCATATGAACCTCCTAGGTTAAGCTTTCAACTAAGAATACCAAGAGAACAAAGCAAAATTGGTGATAAAAGTAAATTGGAAAATTGTTTAAAATTACATGTCCTATCTGAATCATGAAAGTTTATTTTGGCCTAGACTGTCCCTTTAAGTTAGCGCACTTTTGGTAGTGAGAAGGCTCTTTTTCTCTTGCCCTGATAAGCAAGCATGTCTGCATATTTCCTAGGTTCTGTGATGAATATCTGCCCAAAGCTGTATATGAGCGTGAGCAAATATTACTTTGCTACCTTATTAAATTAGCATTACTAGTAGCAGCAAACGTATTATTATGATTTATCTCTCAATATGTCTAGAGGACGATAGGCTGTGCTCAGCACGGAGCTATCAATTGAAACTGATACATCACGTACAACTACATTGACAATTAAAGGGACATTAAACACTAAATACATTTCTTGCACCTCCCTCTTATCATGAGTGCCACCATTTTGGAATCTATGTTATACTGCAGGTATCTGCACATGTTCAAACACATCAGCATTGGAATGAAGTGAAAAATTGATTACTACATTGCAGCACCCATGACTGGAGGGAGGCAGGGAATGACCTCAATACTATGCGCAAATAATGTATGTAGTGTTTAACATCCCTATAATGTGCATAATTAGCTGCATTGGCGTATGCTAAAAGATTAGTTCAATATCAGTGCCAAATTGATGGAGCTACTTTGTACAGCATAGAAACATAATATTTTACCAATAACAAACTCATACTTTCATTTAACATTATGACTATAAAACAGCCATTCACTGCAATTGTTGTTTGTGCTTAATGCATCTATAAAGAATTTGCAGCATGAGGTGAGAATTAGATTTCAGATTACATCTAGCTCAGCAGCCATTTTATTTCCATTCCAGAATAACAAAACATAGAAATCAGGGGATGTCAGCTATATAGTTAGCTGTAAATAAAATTCACAGTATTACAGTTGGTTTACTAGGTGGCAGTTTTAATCCATCTGTGTGTCTCCCTGTAAGCAAACATATGTTTATGTAAATAGTCTATAGTGATACATATTCATACTAGTGATGATGACTTCGGATAGAAAAGGGTCAAACAGGAACGGAAAGGAAGAGCTATAAAGAACAAGCTATGCCTATTATTTTAACAAGCTACCTTAAGATAACTATTGGATATATTTGACTCCTAATTCCAAGTATGCTAGACTAAATATACTATTTACTCTAGCTCCAGCTTACTGTTCACACTAAATTCTTTTTAAAAATGTTCATCTGGAAAGATGAACTCTCTTGTGGCTGCCAGCAAAATGCCCCCCTTGTGACAGCAACTCTCTAAGCTCTGCCAGCAAAACTCATTGTGTATAGTGGCCAATCACTGGTTCTGATGACACAAGTGTAACTTTAGTTGAAGTATAAAAGTACACATGGAATATACATGATTTATTAGTGTGACAGGTTTCTCTCCTCCCCTTGAGTTTAAAGTTAGTTTTGTTAGGAGCCTGTTGCTAAATAGCAACTGAAAAGGACAAGAAGGAAAGGATAACCTTTGACTTAATGAGAACATGATAAAGATACGCATGTGTAGTTATGTTTACCTGCTTTTACTTGTAGTATTTAGTCCAGTGGATCTGAATGACAGCAATCAAGCAACAGATAAAGACACTTTGTGCAGTTCATGTACCTGGAGACAGAACAACAAACCTTCAAGATTAGAGGCTATAAAAAATCATATTCTAAGCAAACTTCGACTGCAGCAGGCACCTAATATTAGTAAGGATACTATAAAACATCTTTTGCCTAAAGCTCCACCATTGCAAGATATAATAGATCGATACGATGTCCAAGGAGATGAAAGCAAAGAAGGGTCTCTGGAGGACGACGATTATCACGTCACAACTGAATCTGTCATGATAATGCCGACTGCACGTAAGTTTACCAATATTCTTTACTGTTATTCCTTAAAACATTTATATTTTGTTCAACAGTTATTGCAAAACTGTTGGCTACATTTCTTCATATAGTTTATAGAAATAATGATTTTACAAAAGCTAATTTTATCTTTGGCCCAATAGAATGTTCATATGTATTCTTAAAAGTAAGCAATATAAACGATTATTGCTAATAAGCCTGCATTTTGCATTATACTTATTAAAAAACTCATTTTAATGACTGTTGATAAATTGAAGTTTACCCTAATATGAAGCCAGACTCTATCCCTGTTTGCAGCAAATATGATTAATACTCATTAAATCAAGTTGATAAACTGGCTCAGGTATCTAAACTTTTTTTTACAAAACAAATTGCAATACTTTTAGAAACATGTTATATATCAACTAAATGTATAAACGTCAAAAAGGTATAATGACGTTTTTTATTTTTAAATATTCTTTGATAGTTGTTAGTGGAATTTTATGTCAGTGAAAGTGAGATTATGCATGGTCTATTGGCAGGCAGGGGTTTACAGGGGTAAATGAAAGATTATAAAGGTTCAGTTATAGACACGAATAAGTAAGGATCTAGTTTGCACATTATTATTTTTTCTATTTATTATACCTATTTAAATTATTCTTTTTATAATTGGTTAGGTATATATAATAAAAGAGGGTCCTTTCAGCTCTTAATTCATTATTAATTTTACTTATATGGATAAAAAAAGTATACAAATGAGGAACTTTAATGAAGAAATGAAATGCAATACAATTTTATCACCAGATAAAGATTATGGTGTTTTCCAGTGGCCTAGTAATATACTAGCTCCCCAATATTATGTATTCTGAGAATTCAACATCTGTATTCATAGCCCTCAGAAAACTATTTTCAAGCAGCTTTTAAACTTTTCCGTTTCAATATCGTTGACCTCTTGAAAAACAATTTCTTCCTTTTTATGTGGCATTTCTTAAATGTGGGCTTTTTTCTGTGTTAGTTTTTGTGAATGCTCAGTTGAAATGTTAATAAAAAGGTCATTCTCAGTTTTAATAAAATACATTTTAAATATAGTTAAAACCACAGTTTTAATCTAAGAAACATTTATTCAATTGAAATATGGATATCAAAATGTTTATTTATGATTCCAATTAAATGGTTGGGTATTAAAAAAGGTAAATAATAAAAATACTCAATATCAAGTTGTTAATTGCACACATCAAATTTATATTATTGGTTAAGTGAATCTGAAATTATTACCCACCATGTTTTCTTTAGGTTTGGCCACATATCTTTTGTTTTTATGAAAACCCAAATAAAAAGCATGTTTCTTTTATTTTTGTCTTTTAACTAGACTTCTTGTTAAACACCATCTAAGTAGTTTAGCTGATTATTTTGTAACATACAGAAATTATATGCATATACATATATATTTTATGTTAGTGCACATTTTCTCTCTCCTTTCTTCTATGAGTAGTATCAAATTGTTGTTGAAAACTAAAATGGGACTATTTTTTATGTTTTTTATTCAACTTCCCAAGATATAGAAAACATAAACTCAAAACCAACTATTCCATTTGTCTTGAAAGGAATTATAGAAAATATCCTCCCAAACCTACTACTTATTCATATTTCACAGTTAATTATGAGCAATAATGAGTGTAAATGATTAAAACCCAATTGGCTGCCAAGCATACAGCATATGCACAATAGAATAGTGTGTGAGGATGTAAATTGTATTAGTTAGTTTTATACATAAGCATTGCTATAACACAATCTTGTTTTTGTATTGTTTTTATTTTTTTATTGTGTGGCTGTAAATTAAAATTAATTACACAAGGCTTATGTTATGCATGATGTTCATGACAACAAACTTCAAGTGATACCTGGGTGTAATAAAGTTTTAAAAAGCAGCCTCTTAATAGAAGTGTTGAAAAAGATCTATTAGATGTGAAAAGCCCCAATATAAAAATGTTATGTTCAGAGGTTTATAAATTACATTTGTAAACATTTGCACAGGAATATTGCATTTCTGCTATACCTTTTCATTTTAGCTTCCTGTTAGAAAGAATTTAAAAAATCAGGAATATTTGTAGGCACAGGACTGTGTGTTGTGGATGTTGCAGGTAGGGTCGTTTAAAAGTATTTTTTTTTTCTTACATTTAATTACTTTATACTAGTTAAATGATCTATTATGTGAATTACAGCCCCCTGTTCTCTAATATTTCTTTTGTTTTCTTTATTATATTTGTTACCCTTTCTATGTCTTTCTCAATGTATACCCCATCATTGTTTGTATAATAGTTTGATGGAATTACCTTTCTAACATGTTTGTTTTGTACATTATAGTTCTGTTTCTTCTGATATAAATATAATTAAAGATCACATATGGACAAACATTTTTCCTTTGTTAGTAATAGCTCATTTAGTTGTCTGAAACATATAAAGGTGTGATTTTTTAGATTTCACTGAGCTCAGAATCATATGACACAATAAATTTAAAGGATGTCACCAAAAGGCTGAGTAAGTAGCAAGCTGGTTTACTCATTAACAGTTCTACGCTACTGTGAAGCTGCCTTTAAAAGGAGGGTCATGGAGAAGCAAGAGGTTCAAATGAATACGTAAACATATCTCTAAGAAAAGTTCATTGGGAAGTAGCTTTAAATCACATCTAGTTGAGTTATCCGTAGTCTTAGAAATGGAATGTAACTGTTATGTTGGCTAGAGATAGAGATGGTTAAATATAATACAAGCAGAAGTGATAATGCTTTTCAATCCAAAGCATCTAATACCTAGTGATCTCGTACCAGAATATGCCTCAGCAATTTTTCATTTACATAACTTAATAGCCATAACTCTTTTTATGATTGTAAACTTTGACAGGCAGCACCAGCTGCAATACTCAGCTGTATTCTGCAGTGCTGTTACCTTACAGAATGAACAAGTTGTGGTTCTTAGAAACAGGTAACTTGATGTACAAATCAAGACTGGAAATCTTCCAATGTCCTATCTATTCTCAGATTCGCTACCAATTATAGATGTTACAAAATCATTTTATTGGAGGGTATGATATAAAGCCAGTTTGCCAATGTAACCATATACTTAAAAGTATTAAACTATTAAACATATACATTGTTATGTAAATTATGAGTTCTAAAACTATATCAGAGAAGCCATTAAAATATTGACTAAAACTATTTTTTTTTCTTTGTTACAGCTGATTTTCCAATTGAAGTGTCAGAAAAACCAAAATGTTGTTTTTTCAAATTTAGCTCTAAAATTCAGTATAGTAAGATATCCAAAGCACAACTCTGGATACATCTAAAGCCAGTCCAGAAACCTACAACAGTTGTTGTACAGATCTTGAGACTCATTAAGCCTTTGAAAGATGGCACAAGACATACTGGAATCCGAGCACTAAAACTTGACATGAATCCAGGCTCTGGAACTTGGCAGAGCATTGATGTGAAAACTGTGCTGCAAAACTGGCTGAGGCAACCTGAATCAAATTTAGGCATTGAAATCAAAGCGTTTGATGGAACAGGACAAGATCTTGCGGTCACAAATAATGAAGATGGTCTGGTAGGTTGTGCAGTTTGGTCAAATTAAATATACAAAGGCTAAGCAGTGTTTTATTATATTAGCGTTTAGAAGAACACATACTAAATCTGATTTTTAAAAAGGGCATATTGTAAATCAAAATTATATGCAGAGGAAAAATATTATAGCAATGTTAGAATCTTAGCTTGTTTTGAATACAGTCATACCTTATTATATTGTGCTTCACTTTATTGCGATTCACAGATATTGCTCTTTTTACAAATTGAAGGTGTGTGTCAACCTTGTGTCGAGCAACGCTATCAGCATTATTTTTCCAACATACAGTATATACACATATAAACACATAAATACATATGAATACACATATATACACACCTATATATACACACACAACCGACTCACTGAAAGCTCAGATGATAGATAGCTTTTTTTGTAGCAATAAAGTATTTTTTTAATTAAAGTGATGGTAAATCCAAGTGTTTAACAAACGCTAGGACTTACCATCACTAAAAATCAAGTGGAATTTACGTGATGAGATATTTTTTAAAAAAGGGTGCTAAACTCACCCTTTCTGTGCCGTTGCACAGTGCTAAACTCAGCGGCACCGGCCACCCACGGCACAACCCTCTTCTACCAATGAGGTGCCGTTTGCACCTCTGAACCAATGCGTGCATACAGAACACTGTCAGTTGACGCACACGGCTATTGGTTCAGAGGTGCAAACGTCACCTTATTGAATTAGAGCGATGGGCCTTGGGTGTCCGGAGCCGCTGAGTTTAGCGCTGTGCAATGGCACAAAAAGATTGAGTTTCACGCCCTTTTTTACATATCTCATCACTTAAACTCCACCTTATTTTTAGTGATGGTAAATCTTAGCATTTGTTAGGCATTCTTATGCTTATTTCTTTTGTTTGTATTGGTATGACACAAAAAAAGTGGAGAGAAAAAAGCCAAATCTGACACATTCCACGCAAAACTCCAAAAATGGACTGGACAAAATTATTGCTACCTTCAATTTAATATTTGGTAAGATAACTGAAATCAACCGCTTCCTGTAACCATCAATGAGATTCTTACACCTCTCTTCTGGAATTTTGGACCACTCTTCTTTCGCCAACTGCTCCAGGTCTCTCAGATTGGAAGGGCTCCTTTTCCCAACTGCTGTTTTGAGATCTCTCCAAAGGTGCTCTATGGGATTGAGATCTGGACTCATTGCTGGCTAGTTCAGTGCTCTCCAGTGCTTTGTCTTAAACCATTTCTGGGTGCTTTTTGACGTGTGCTTTGGTCATTATCCTGCTGTAAGACCCATGACCTCTGGCGGAGACACATTTCTGAAACTGGGCCCTATATTGCACCACAGAATTATGTGGTAGTCTTTAGATTTCATAATGCCATGCACACAGTCAAGACATCCCGTGCCTGAAGCAGCAAAGCAACCCTAAAACATCATGTTTGACTGTAGGGACTGTATTCTTTTCTTTAAAAGCCTAATTTCTTTTTCTGAAAACAGTAGAATGATGGGCTTTAGCAAAAAGCTGTAATTTTGTTTTGTCTGTCCACAGCACATTCTCCCAAAAGGATTTTGGCTTCCTCAGGTTAGTTTAGGCAAACTCCAATCTGGCTTTTTTATTTTTATGTGTCAGCAGTGGGGTCCTCCTGGGTCTCCTACCATAGCGTCCCTTTTTATTCAGATGGCGAAGTATAGTGCGAGCTGACACATTTGTACCCTGTGCCTGAAGGTCAGCTTGAATTTGTCTGGAAGTTTATCGAGGTTCTTTATCCACCATGCGAACAATCCTTCATTACAATCTTTGATACATTTTTCACTTTCGTCCACATCCAGGGAGATTAGCTACTGTGTCATGGGCTATAAACTTCTTGACAATGTTGCGCACAGTGGACACAGGAGCATTAAGATCCCTGGAGATGGACTTGTAGCCTTGATATTGTCCATGCTTTTTCACAATTTTTGTTCTCAAATCCTCAGACAATTCTTTGCTGCTCTTTTTCTTCTCCATGTTTACTGTGGCACACAACAGAAAGGTTGAGTCTATTTTCACCATTTTATCTGGTTGCTGGTGTGATTTCTATATTGTCAGCACCTGTTAATTAAGACAGGTGAGTTTAATTACAAATTACAGGAGCATCACAAACTTGGAATGTAATTATTTCTTACAATTTTGAGAAAGTACCAATAATTTTCTCCAGTCCATTTTTGGAGTTTTGTGTATATATATATATATATATATATATATATATATATATATATATATATATATATATATATATATATATATATATATATATATATATATATATATATATATATATATATATATATATGTATATATGTATGTATATATATATATATATATATATATTATATATATATATATATATATATATATATATGTGTGTGTGTGTGTATATATACATATATGTGTGTATATATACAGTACATATATATGTGTATGTATCCATATGTATATGTATATATACATATATGTCTGTACAGTATGTATGTATATATGCATATATGTGAGACTATATATACATAAATATAATAAATATATATATAGTATCTCACAAGAGTGAGTACACCCCTCACATTTTTTGAAATATTTTATTATATCTTTTCATGTGACAACACTGAAGAAATTACATTTTGTTACAATGTGAAGTAGTGAGTGTACAGCCTGTATAACAGTGTAAATTAATTGGGCCCAAGGTGTCAATATTTTGTGTGGCCACCATTATTTTCCAGCACTGCAAGTTCACAAGAGCTTCACAGGTTGCCACTGCCTCTTCCACTCCTCCATGAGTACATTACGGAGCTGGGGGATGTTAGAGACCTTGCGCTCCCCCACCTTCTGTTTGAGGATGCCCCACAGATGCTTAATAGGGTTTAGGTCTGGAGACATGCTTGGCCAATCCATCACCTTTACCCTCAGCTTCTTAAGCAAGACAGTGGTCGTCTTGGAGGTGTGTTTGGGGTTGTTATCATGTTGGAATACTGCCCTACGGCCAAGTCTCCAAGTCTCAGAAGGGAGGGAATCATGCTCTGCTTCAGTATGTCACAGTACATGTTGGCATTCATGGTTCCCTCAATGAACTGTAGCTCCCCAGTGCTGGCAGAACTCATGCAGGCCCAGACCATGACACTCCCACCACCATGCTTGACTGTAGGCAAGACACACTTGTCTTTGTGCTCCTCACCTGGTTGCCGCCACACACGCTTGACACCATCTGAACCAAATAAGTTTATCTTGGTCTCATCGAACCACAGGACATGGTTCCACTAATCCATTTTCTTAGTCTGCTTGTCTTCAGCAAACTGTTTGCGGGCTTTCTTGTGCATCATCTTTAGAAGACGCTTCCTTCTGGGATGACACCCTTGCAGACCAATATGATGCAGTGTGCAGTGTATGGTCTGAGCACTGACAGGCTGACCCCCCACCCCTTCAACCTCTGCAGCAATGCTAGCAGCACTCATACATCTATTTCCCAAAGACAACCTCTGGATATGACGCTGAGCACTTGCACTCATCTTCTTTGGTTGACCAATGCCATGGCAAGGCCTGTTCTGAGTGGAACCTCTCCTGTGAAACCACTGTATTGTCTTGCCCACCATGCTGCAGCTCAGTTTCAGGGTCTTGGCAATCTTCTTATAGCCTAGGCCATCTTTATGTAGAGCAACAATTCTTTTTTTCAGATCCTCAGAGAGTTCTTTGCCATGAGATGCCATGTTGAAATTCCAGTGACCAGTATGAGAGAATGTGAGAGCGATAACACCAAATTTAACACACCTGCTCCACATTCACACCTGAGACCTTGTAACACTAACGAGTCACTTGACACCGGGGAGGGAAAATTGATAATTGGGTCCAATTTGGACATTTCCACTTAGAGGTGTACTCACTTTTGTTGCCAACGGTTATTTTAAGGGGACAGCAAATTTACACTGTTATACAGGCTGTACACTCACTACTTTACGTTGTTGCAATGTGTCATTTCTTTAGTGTTGCCACATGAAAAGATATAATAAAATATTTACAAAAATGTGAGGGGTGTACTCACTTTTGTGAGATACTGTATATGTATATATATATATATATATATATATATATATATATATATATATATATATATGTGTGTGTGTGTGTGTATGTTTTTTTATACTTTAACTTTTATTCACCAACGTATTATCTGTTGACCTTAACCACAATGTAATTTAAATGAATACTAAGTGTAATAATATTGGTTATTACCCTGTCAGAATAATGTAGTGGATAACACACCAGTTTATTGCCTTTATGTTAAAGCCAGTGAACATAATCTGTAATAAAACCTGGTTATTGCTTTGCTTTAAATACCTTTTTGCAGCATAAAAACTAATACATTCTACTGAAAGACTCCCACGGCAATATTCCAGACTGTAAGAATTCACCATTCATGCATGTTTTTCTTAATTTTTGGTTTCTTTTATTACAATATCACTTACCACTTGAAAAAAACATTTTGGCTTTTTTCAAAGGCTATGGACATCACTTTTGTTTAATCAAAGTACAATACATCCAGATTCGGGTGCTTCACATTCCAATGTTCTGCACATTGGCAAAGCAGAACATGTTCTATGTATTTCTAAATAGATATTCCTATATATATATATCTGTAAATATATATATATATATATATATATACATATATATATATATATATATATATATATATATATATATATATATATATATATGTATAGATATATATATTTTACCAAAATACCATCAGATATATGTAGAAATATTTAATTATGAATAAATAGAACATATTCTGTTATTTTAAGAATATTGGACTTCCGGTGGGTGGGACCAACTTGCGGCAGAACAGATCAGGAGCTCAAGACCGGCTAATTTGTGCTCAATACACCACTACCACCATTCCCCACGCATTGACATTGTAGGGCAAGTTGCAGATACACTGCGCCTACCGAGGGACAAGCGTGACATCAGCTCTAGCCCCTGGAGGTCCTGTGACTGCGTAGAGGAAAGCTGCCGGCGCCATCTTGGTTCCATATCCACGCTTCACAGAGCAGCCACACAGCAACTGTATCCGGCTGCAATACGCTAAAGACAAGACCCCTCATTACCGGGTGAGAACACACTCACATTACAGAGCGCCTGTGGAAATGGGTGGAGGATAGGGGGAGAGGAGGGGAGGAAAAGCAATCCTATGAACCTCCATCTGGGTCACATGTACAGCCCACATACACAGACACACATCAGCAGAGCCCTTACTGTGAATAGATGCCTCCTAACCCAAACAGGGCCAGTATATTAAAATTCACGGGCTACCCTGTGGAATATTCACCTGCACTGGGAATACATACCCTAACCTGCCACACTACATCAGCAAGGCATCAAGCAACTATACATCCTTAAAGGCACACAGCCTCTCTATCAGACTCTCATCATATTAAAGGCAGAAGTGAGAGGAGGACTGGGAGGACAGAATAGGGGGATCTGTGGTGACTGGGAAATAACCTGATTACAGAGGGTGGGCTACAACTTACCACAGAGCCTCTTAGCCATTTAACTCTGCAGGAACTGAAAGCATTTTTTCTCCCCAAGATGGATTCCTTACAGGCGGGAGTAGACACGCTAACAAGTGAGGTGCGATAGTTCTCCTCCCGACTCAATGTGACTGAAACCCGTATTTCTGAGGTGGAGGACAGACAAACAAATTCAGAATCTTCCCTCAAGCAACTCCTCAGGCAAAATCAACACTTACAAGAGCGAGTGGATGACCTAGAGAATAGGAGCAGGTGCGATAATTTGCATATAGTGGGTGTCCCTGAATCGGTACAGGGGAAATATTTCCTTGAATTTACCGCTCTAACTTTTCCCAAACTGCTGGGTATGCCTTCGGACATACTCCCAATTGATGTAGAGAGGGCTCACCGGATGGGCCCTGAAAGAACTCTGGAACATGCAAAGATGAAACCCAGACAAGTCATCTACAAATGCCTGAATTTCCAGGAAAAAATCAGAATCTTACAGGCATATAGAGCACGTAAGGAAGGGATCTATGAGGGATCCCGTCTACTGCTTTTCCAAGACTTATCTGCTGAGTTCACAAAGCAGAGGAAGGATTTCGTCCCACTATGTTCCTGTCTTCACAAACAGGGCCGTTAAGTGGCACTACTGTTCCCAGCCAAGCTTCGCCTCCAGACACCCTCAGGACACAAATTTTTCAACTCTCCTGGGGCCTTACAGAGCTATCTAGCTACGGAGGAGAAACAAGCACCTACCTGATCACCTACTAACCTTGACTCTGCGGTGTTCAGACCACACATTGGCCATCTAAATGGCGAAGGAACCTACCTTTCTATTCACCTCACAGTTTATCCTTCAGGGCCTGCTCGCCAAGCAACCCCAGGGGACTGGGACTGGGGGTGAGGGCCCAAGCTCACCATTAGAGGATTTCTATTCAAAGATCCCGCAGACTCAACTCCAAACCCACATGAGCCTGCATAAAGTTAAAACGCAATTGTTTGTTGCAGCTGTTTATGTTGTTAAATGTTTTTTTCTACTCTTGTGGTGGGGAAGGAAACGTCACCTCTCTGTTCTGGGATGAACCTCGGGCCTGTTCCTGAGTCTCCACCGATCCTTCCTTCCCTCTATCCAACTGTTTTACCAGCCTTCTGAGAGGGATTTGTACTGTACATTTATAAATGTTTTTCTAATACTCTCTTTGTTGCTGGGATGGGGGATTACCCTGGGGTGTATTTTTATGCATAGAGAAAATAGGTTACGCAATTTGCACCTTACTGTTGCAGTTAAATCTGATATGTCACTGTTTACTGTTTTCTCTAGATTATACTTGACCCATCTTTATGAATGGGCAAATAATAAGCTAATTGCTATTGATGTGTTTACCATAGCTCTTTCTAGACTTACTGGCTACCTACTGTTGACCAATTCCTTCAACCTACTTATTAAACAATTCTATACTATTACATTACAGTGCCTTAAAGTATTAAATTTATGGCCACACATAAAATCCTTGTTCACTAACTGGCATTTTACACCACATGTCCCCCATACGTGCCCTATTCCTACAGGCCTAACATATAGGGGTATGCCCGCAGATACTCCTTTCCAGGACTTGATAATCAAATGGCTTCTGGTCAGACTTGAAAATCACTAGTTTTACTAAAAACCTTTGGCCCTTTACTAACGCCAGGTGTTGCCGGAAATATCTTATGCTGTTCCTGCTACTATTACTGAGTGCCCTGACCTGCTTTCAGATGCAACTTATTTCAAATGATGACTCTGACTGTTC